>NW_026860318.1:0-25625 GCF_026571515.1 Ruditapes philippinarum | reverse complement strand
TTCATGCAAGTACTATCTATTTAAGATAGGTCATTAACGGCGAAATAAGGACAGTTATGCGTGACATTTTCATTGGATTAGGAATGCCTTTTGTTACCAGGCCTAAAGTGTATTAATTCATATTTGTGAGTCATGTCTACACTGAAAAGAAGCTACGTGCGTACGTGCATTATTTCAAATAAACATCTGAAAATGAGTCCATATGTTTGCTTCTAGATTGTAAATCGTGTTAACAAACTAAGTTCACGTTATAAGTTTAATCTTAAACTCATTTACATAAGACAACTTATTCTTATCGGACACCTTTTATTATATTTTGAAATCGTATCGCCATGTGAAATTAGACCATGATAGCAAACAATACTGAAACGCAATGAAATAGTATAAATGACATTGCTGTGCATTTTTTCAATTTAAGTTTATTGAATGAAATGTTGTTTGCTACAGATATACGATATAATATATTTTGTAAGCATGAACATATAAAATATGTTTCATTTTAAAGAATTCGGTATACGTGGGTTAATTCTTTATTATTAATAAAGATATTACCATAAGATGAAATGCATAGGTTGTCATACATATTTTCTGCACAATGCAATCAAAGGCATATCTTCAGTCATGGAGTACAATTAGATTGTGCAGAAATGTTTTGTGTTACGCATTTAAATTATCTATTGCAACCGATGCCTATACTAGCACATGTATTAAAATATAGCGCTGCTATTTTTGACTTCTGATCAAGTGTAAAAATACCAAATCCAAGACTCCTACAATAATTTATGAGCATAAAATTGCCATTTTATACACCTTGTAGTTGCGTTCAATTATGAGGAACAAAGTGCTCTTTAATGACGACGAAATAAGACCTGAAATTACTTGCATGTAAAGTTTCGAAAGTAAACGCTAAGGGTTGAGAATAACAACCGATATACGATAAGACAGAAAATGAGGCTAGTTCCATACTGTAAAAATTGTGTAATAGTCCTTAACCGATTGTGTCTTACTTTTTAAACTATCTGATTCTTTTGGTGTTTTTCTTTATTTAGGCTTTGTGTTGACAGCTATGTAATTACTAACTTTGGAAAAGTTTTGCGTGTACATGTAATCAATTTTAAAGGTATACTAGCTTTATAGCAAAAGTGGTATACAATGTTCATATCCATTCTGTGCAAAAATTGTTTAAATCTTCAGACAGATAAGTTTAACGCCCCCTTAGTAACTCTTGTCGGCTAACTGTCACGACCCAGACATCTTTTCTGAAAGCTTATAATATATTAGCTATATTTTGATTTCATCATCTGAACCCTATTTGTTTTAGATAGCACCTTCAGTCACAGACAAAACCAATGCTTGCGAAAAAACATATTAAAACATATGAATAGGTACACATTAATTTCAGTCAAAATATAGATACTACTCTTTTTAGTGGAAATGCTTTCAAACTGTTAAATATTTACTAGTAGTCATTCCTTTGATATTTTACTAATAGGATTATAGAGAATAAAACCAAAGCGGTAACATTTGTTGTTCATTCATGTTAACAATGAATCTGTCACTAAAAGCGGAACCGTTGTTTACTAATTTGTCCGCTGAGAATGGAAGTGCATCCAAACAGTGCACTTTCACTGTTCAGGGGAACAAAATTGGAAATTTTGAGATTCTAAATAATAAAATTCTTCTACTGTATATTTCCAAACATTTATCATCTAATAAACAATTGAGTATTATTGCCAAAACCCAAGACATACACACAAGTTCAAAATTTGTAATCTACAAATAGGAGTATCAGTCAAATTGAATTAAATCTGGCGACACAGACAAGATTAAAACCTTACATACCACTTCATTTGATTAGTGTCTGTACATTCAAGCTTATTTCATTTGATGTTGTAAAAGATGGGATATATAATTCCGACAAATTCATACTGTTTTTCAGAAAAATGTAAGGTAGGGTACCCAGTTTTAAAAAAATGTATTGTAAGACTTCACTGTTTGTGATGCATATTAAGTAGTGTTTTTTTTTTTCAGACAAAAATACACGAAAATAAAGATATGAGAAATAAATTAAAATGTTTTTTTAAACATTAAACAATATAACGATAATAGCATTTCTGGAGTTAAGTTATAGATTTAGCATTGTCATACATAGTACAGCATACCCATGATAAATTTGTGATATTTTCTGACTCGCTTTCTGTTTTAATATCCATTAAAAATTTAAAAAAATCTGACAATATCATGATAAGGAAACTTCATTTACGATTTCATGATATGATTAAACAAAATCTGTTAAACTATATTGGATTCCAAGTCATGCAGGTATACGAGAAAATGAAAAAGTAAATGCTTTAGCTAAACAAGCATTAAATTTAAAAAAAAAAACTGACTTATTGTTACCTGCTTGTGATTTTAGACCGGCTATAAATAAACTCGTATCATCTGAATGGAAAGCAAATTGGAACAATGCAGTTTTTAATAAACTTCACGATACAAACCCATCTCTTGATGTTTAACTAGCTCTATCTCTGTCAAACCGCCATGATCAAACAGTTCTTCTTCGATGCCCAATTGGACACACTAAAATTACCCTCTCTTATCTTCTCACGAATGACAATACCCCTTTCTGTGTAGCTTGTAATGAAAATTTTACTGTCAAGCATTTTCTTCTTGAATGTCATGATTTTTCACAGGCCCGTAATAGATTTTATTGTGTCAATTCACTCAAAGAACTCTTTAAAACAATTCCATCAAAAAAACGTCAATGATTATTTTAAAGAGATAAACTTGTATTCTAGGGTCTAATTGGCTCATTTTCATTGTCATTTACAAAGTTTAACATAACATTTTAAGCCTATTATAGCATTCGGCACGATATGGTCAGTTATGTGTTGACGTACCGTAAAAATCCAAACAAACAAAATTTCTGGAGTTAAGGTGATTTTAAGTTATTCGGAAATTTGAAAGTGCTCCCATGGTAAAGACTGCAGGTGGTTATTGTGAATCTACATGTAGTTATTGTGATGTGAACAAACTGATTTCTTAATAACCTCAGACACAGGTTTATTAAGAAGTGAAAATGATAAGGAATATCTCAACAATATTTTTAAAGTGTTAGCCTCTATTGAACATTTTGTAACTACCACAACGGTATCATTTGTTCCCATATAATAGAATTAAGAATTAACAGTCGATTAATCTCCCTTGAGCAACATCTTTAGATAGAAACCAAATTAATTGTCTCCACAGGGTGTTGCTTTGCAGAGGTTTTACTGTATATATATTGACTTGCTACTTGACAAAATTTATCTCAGCTCTAGAGAAGACACTTTGACAAGTTAATACAAAACAAGTGGATTTGTTAGCAATATATAGAAACACAAAATTTGTTATCGGCTAGGAAATATAGTTATCCCGATCTCATTGAAATTAATTGCTTCACAATGTCAATTTTCTCATAATTAATGGAACCTAAAATAATTTATATGCAAAAGTAAAAGAATTTTATTTTCCAGTAAATAATACACTCTGTGTCTTATAACCATACAAAAAGGAAACAAATCTTAAACATGTGTAAAATACAGTCGCAAACTCTGCAAATTCTATCATTAAATGTAGTTCAAGAACATCTGTGCATGTATACTAAGTAATAGTCTTGCAAATGATTTATAAAATAAAATCTAACTAAATATTGCTTGGAACAATTTTGAAGCAATATTTTGGAAAAAGAAAATAATTTAAAACTTTTAATTGTTGCCAATTTAGTTGAAATATTCATGTCTCAAAAAAATTGCAATTACTTTTATCTCTTTGCATAAATATCAGACATTTAAATGACTGTTAATGATGTCATGCTTGATGTTGAAACATCTTTCTTTATCTAATACAGCTGCGTTTTACATAAAATGTCATTGATATCTCGCTTTTAAGCATCTAATATTGTCAGATAAATTGTCATATTTTTCAGCCTTATCTCTATTTTTCTATTGACAAAAATACGGCACAAAAAGAAATTGATTGAATACAACATTGTGTACTCTATATTCATATGTATATTTTATCCGGTTTCTCTCACAACTGTTATTTTGTTTAATTACATTTCTACTGAATGACAACCTGGTGCTGTTGTGACATGATTAAATTAACCTTTAATTCCAAATATCCGAATCATTACACTCCATGTCGTCTAAGTAATTGAAAATTATATGTGTATGCTTCATTAATTCAGCATCAGTGATATATGTAATTAAAGTAACTAAAGCCTAAAATTCAATATCATCAATGCTAAACATTGGCTTGAAACAGTCATAATTAAGAATATATTGATTCAGCGTGTAAACTATCATTACCGTAAAAATATGGAAACAAAGTGATCCCTCTGAAGCATTAATCACAACAAAATATAAGTTTGCATTTTGAAATACCTTTAACCTTTTATTCGAGCAACTATAAAGCATTTTGTTTCAAAAATTATGATAATTATATATCATGATTGATAAAATATAAATTCATAGTTGTTGTTTTAAAAACATATAATGCATTGGCGAGACGAGTGTATTCAATTGCCACAAGCAAATGCAACATTTTCTTAACGTCTTAACGGCGATCGGGAATATGTAAAAAAAACAAGCTTGCCAGCTAGTTAATGATAGCAATACCTTTACTTCAATGAAACGCTTTGAGATAAGCATCAATGATTTGTCATCAATATTCATTAAAAATACGCTTACCGAATGTGATACCAACAAAGGACGACGATGCTCAAGACAAAAACACATTTACACAGATTGAAAATTGCAAAATTGTTAATGATTGATTACCCAACTAATGAGAATTTGATTTGAAACCATAAATCTGTTACCTTTATTATTACAAAAGACATGCTGTTGAATGTAATACCAACAACATGATATCAAAATCAATACAAACATACTCAGCATGGTTTAACTGTGTTAAACATTCAATTTGCCTTGCGTTTGTTGAACAAAGCAAACACATAGTATTATTCAATACAGACAGTGAAAAGTTCCAACAAATTAGTTGTGTTTTTATATTTCTGATATAAAAATAATGTACATGTATCTTGTAAAATTTTTAAATTAGCACTTGTTACCTTAAAAAAATAGTTTTGCCATATTTAATTTCCTTTTACATGATATGGGTCAGATGAACTTTGCTTTATCATTAACTATCATACGTCAGTGTCGTATTTTTTAATAATTTGAATATAACCAAATTGTGCTGCTTTCGTGCAATTTGAAAATTAATATACTCTGAACAAATATTAATCATTAGCAGGGGTATTATACATTTTCTATTTCTTTCATAAACTTTAAAAAATATAAAGATTTTACGTCAATTTCTTCTGAAGGAGACATGATGTTTACAGCTAAGAAAAGCGTTCGTTTTGGTTGAAGAATTTTGTTTCAATAATTGCTTCAGAAATTTTGAGAAATAAGTGAGATTTTTATCTGATGTAAGTGTAAGGTTAAAAAAAGAATTTTCTCTGACATTAAACTGATAATAGCCCATTGACGTCATCAAAGTAGATAAATAGCATAGCTGTAGACTTAAGAAATTGATTGCTGATTTATCTTCAAGCATATTTAAAGTTGAAAGAAAACAAAGACGCCTTTGAAGATTTAAAACGAAACGTGATAAGTTTAATCGGCATATCAATCTTGTCGTCTACAAAATATTTGTCCTTTATCGTTTGCGGCAAATTAAACACGTAATGGGAAATTGACAAAGCACGTTTTGAGTTTCCGACATTTTCTTATAAGTACGCGATTGTTAGTAAATGCCAAATACGTAACCATTCAGAAGATAAGAAAACTTGTTTTCAATGTCTTTGTAAGCAAATATTCTAATTCTAAAAGCGGTGCAATATAATGCAATGTTTTGTATATCATCTGCAATTATAGATGCATTTTACATATGAGGTATCAAATAGAACTGCGAAAAATGGAATCCTTCTAACACCAAAACGGCATAGTTGAACTGTTAGAGGCTCGATTTGCTTAAAACCTCACTAAACAAAATGAATGACCTACATCTGATTCATGTGTAAAAATCGTTATAAAATTTATTAACTTGACTTAAATGTTGATATGTGCAAGGCATGTATTTCAATAAAGAACAATATCACATCATACAGGAATTGGCTGCGTAAGCAATTTTGAAAGCGCTCTTCTGCAGTGATTTATTACACTGTAACTTCTCATCAAAGAGTTTTTTATGTGTTTATCTTAAATACTGAGCACTTTTAATCACCATAAATCAAACCATTTGGAGGGGAAAATGCTCTTACGATGCCTAATTACCGACCATTTGGAATTACATGTAGAACATTTCGTGTGGTACTTTCCTAACAAAGATGGTAAATACTTCTATACACCTGTATATTTTTTTCTGTCTTAAATGTGAGATCAAAAGATACATGAGGATAATTTGATCAATGGACACAATATATACACAATATTTCGGCACAAACATCAAAAAGAATGAGTATTATCAATACACAGAACAAGCGAGGTTTTACGCAGCGTAAAAACGCTGCGAAGGAATGGTCAACTTTGCACTGCATACCTTAACAAGAGCCCTGGACGAATATATGTTGAGTTAAGCGCAGGGGATGCATAACGACACGAAAATTACATTACGCCCGTACTTGTTGAAGTTGGCTATTTAAGTTTTTGAAACCAAAACTATGTCGGCACAGCACTTTCTTAATCATCTCAAAAGATAAAACAAAGCGTAAAAGAAATATTTCATCAAAACAAAATTGCTTCCTATTTTCTGAAAGTCAACCAATGGAAAGATTGAAAAAATTAGATATTTTATGACAGTGGAATGCAGAGGCTCATACACCGATGCGTTTATGTAAATGCGAAACAATAGGTGGAGTCAACACGTTGCACGATTTAAGTTTGGCCTGGGTCTCGCACAGTTTATTATAATTCTACGGAGATAAGAATACATTGTCTTTCCATTTGAAGAAAATTTAAATAAAAGTGTTTTACAACAAAGCCAGAAATTTAAAATTGAATGTTTTTTGTTTTTTTTATAAACTTGTATTTTTTATTGACGACTTGCAACATAAATTGTGTCATTCCGCTGGAAATCATGCGTCTTATTCAAAATCATATCAGAATTGGAAGTGTCAATTATTTCAATTATATAAAAAAAATGTTTTTGAAGAGGGATTTTGAATAATTTGTAAGACAGCAGTTACCTTTTGGAGGCTTGTTGTTTTAAAACGTACACGTTAACATTACTAATGCACGTCCTTTTTTTCTCGTTCTTAAGACGCGACAAATTGAAATGTATCAAATACAATTTATAATTTATAAACTTTTACTCTCACGTACAATATTTTCATTTCGAATAATACAGAATCATTCTTTTTTAAACACTTTCCAGTATTATTTTATTGTATGTGCGTTACAAGATTAAGCTGTGTTAAAACAAATAAAAAATAACTAGTTGCGCTTTTTTACTCCGTCAGACCTGTAATATCCGGTCTATGTCTTCAGATTTTTTCACAATTATTTTCTCTTTTGTTTAGTTTATTCACTGTAAAAAGTTAAACAACATTGTATGATATATTACTCTAGATGTTTAAACAACACCAGATGATTTAACGTATTCTGGACTAAAATCAATAAACAATACTAGAGTAGCATTTGCTCATAATATATGTTTCTTTTTTCTTCTTTTTTATAATTCCCTATTTCCACTTATTACATAATAATTGAACATAATATGCATCAAAGAGGTTCATTATTATCTTTTTATGTTTACATCATTGTGAAGAGAGTGTCTCAGTGATGTATGGCTTGTGTAATAATACTTCATTTGCTGAAGTTATAAATACGGCAAGCTACTTAGCCTGTTCAGTATATGATTTTCGGCGGCTGCATGCAACTCTGCAGTAAATGTTCGTAAACAATAAGCAAATGATTGTTTTAATGCATTTATAAGCGCAACACTAAAGTATAAAAACACAGACAAATGTACTGCAATAGTATTGTTATCAAGTGGGAAATGCACAGGTAATCTGCTGAGTAGATGTCAAATTATTCCTATATAATACGTTCAATGAATTATTATCTACTTTTCTTGAAACATAACTTCCAATGTGATTATCTACATAAGTCGGTATAAGATACAATGCAAAAGATATAATGACTTAAAACATAAGAATATACAAAAAAGAAAAACATATATACTCTTGTAAGATATGTTATAGTTTATTGAAGATTCGAATCTAAACTTTGCAGAGCTTACTTTCTACACGACTTGTTCGTGTGAAAGCTCGAGCACAATAGAAATAACATTGTTTCACAGTTTAAATCAAGCAATCCGCCAGACATATTGACACAATTCATGAACAATGTTACATTACAGTAATGAAAAAGGCTATTTGGATAGATAATTAAGTCAAGACACGTTATGAATATTTTAGCGTAAAAATATGTGTATAAGATAAATCTTCAGGAAAGGTATAAAGACATCGTGTATTAGTTCGAATTATGTGTTTAAATAGGTTATTTTCATTTCAGTGTAACGTATCTGTTTTTATAAAACGGAATTTCTGTCTTATCATTGTATATTTAAGCATCTGGTAATGTCTATATAAAGGTCAAATTAATGTTATGAACATAATTATAAAGCCTGTATTTCGTAGACAGCTGTCGGAGATACTTTCTAAAAGCAAACCTATTTGTCATTGTTGAAGAAAGTCTGTTTGAACAATCAATAGAGCAATTGATAGGACTTGGAATTTCAATGCACATTTAATCGCAGTTTTATCTTTAAGCCAAATTAGAAAAAAAGATATACAGATATCATTGAACAGCTTACACGTTAAATCGGTATATCAGGTATGTTTCTAACAATAATAAATTCCCTTACACGGTTGTTGAAAAGTGAGGAAATTGCAACATTATCCCACTTCGGTGTATGAGATATAGTTTATGTAATTAAAACAAAGAAAAAAACATGTTCCTATTAAGAGAGCAATTTTTAACTTATTGTGGTACGGGATCAAGATACAAGTAAAGAAGATGCCGACAGACGTGCAATGCATACACGAACGCTGCACAAACAATCAAATTGTGGCCATCATTACGGCGTAATTATTGATACTTTTTGAGGGAAAAAAATGATATTGGAAGTAAAAAAATATGTCATTTAGAACAATTCACAAATTAAATTGGACGTAAATTAACAAGCTTACGATATCTTTAAAATAAAATCAGTTCAGCAATAGTTCAACAGAGCTATATCACTCGAGGTGTTGATGATATGGGTTTTATCACACAGATAAAACCCTGTATTTCGATGATTAGCATAAAATAAATCTAAACGGCAAACACATTTTTATGCAAATGATAATTCATGTACTTGATCATTTTAAAGACTTAAGTTAACTACTATAGACACTTATTAAAAGTACATTCCTATGTTAGCTAACATGTTCAAAGTGGCATTTTGCTAATGCACACAATTATATTTAAAGCAACTGAAAAGGAATCTACGTTTCTATATCAGCAATAACTTGTAACGGTTTTGATAGTTTAATTTATTTTGTGAACGGCTCGTTTGCGTAAACAACGCAAAACAGAATGAAAACGACATCTATGATTTATCACGCTGTTTCTTCTCAAAGAACGGTGAATAAATAAGTTTATAGAACACTTGAATTCATTATTTACTTGAATTAACCAACAAAAGGGAAGGGAAAATAATATATGGTTTTATAATTTTGTAAAAGTTTTTCACCTAAAGGCTACATATTGCCCCTTGTACTTGTATTTAGCAACAAATAGTTATCTGCTTTACTAGTTCATGTTAAGTTCAAACATAAACTGTTAATGATAAATATTACGTGCTCTACTTTTCCTCACTGCGTGTGTTCCTAAATAGATTATAGACTATGATGGTTAAACAGACCATACCTTTTAAACTGACCTACATAATATAAAATCTCAAGTTTGCTACTGAAAACAATTCATTAGTCTTCATTTACTCATTTCGGGTAATTTTTATTGTAAATTGAAGCAGCCAATCCTTCACATTCGACGTTAAAAGATTGTTTACATTGGCTAATTGTAGTCAGGAATCAAGAAAAGCGGCTTAGTATTTGCAAGGATTATAAGGATAAGGTTTAATAAGGACACTTTCAGTCATTAAATGTGCCGCCGCAATGAGGATGTTATACTATTAGTATAAATGATTGATATAATAAAAATATCACATTTCCGCCTTGAATTATGACGTCCAACACTAATACTTGGTCTTATCTTTGTCCCCGTTCCTATTTTTAATGTAATCCGATTATGTAACGTCTTTATAAACCCTTATTTTTGAAAGTAGGCTATGTATTTTACAAGTACGTTAAAGTTAGTGTATATTTTTGAGGAAATTATGAACAATTTTGTAAAGTACGTTCTTTAATGATAATATTCTACATCCACTTTTAAAGCAATGCCATATATTTATATCTTTGAAAAAATATATTGTATATAAATGATATCGTTTCAAAAAATATTTTATTATACGCATTCTTTACCTAAGAGAAAATCATATTCAATTTTTTGTATTATTCTAAGTCCAAAATTTGATAATTCATAAGTTATATTATTTTCATTCCAAAAGTAAATATTTCGTTTGTCTATATGCATTTGCATGATTGTGTACTCAAACACACTTCAAAGTACACGAACAGTCTTTGTATTCTGCTCTACATTACTGAACATGTGTTGTAACATTTATGTTTAATTTGCTGAATACCACTTAATTAAACATAAAACAATTCGAACGAACAATCATCAAACTCCTAAAACGCTTTAACATCTTGAAATCATTTAGATTTGACAAAAGTATTGCTAGAACAATTTGCATATGTTTTAAATATATAAGCACAGGCGTTACCGTCTCACAAAGCAGTTATCTTATTTTGTTTGAAATGAAAAAAAAGGAAACCTGACAATAACTTTGTTAGATATGCTAGCAATAATATTAATTATTCTAATAATCATCTCTAATTAGGCTGGCGATCGTCAGCTTGCAAAACAATATGTCTGAACTATATTTTCCAATTTTTGCAGTGTGCTCTGTTTGACGCCAGAAATCTAAGATGTGTGTCAGCCCTCGCATTTATAATTAAACCCATAAGGCCATTTTTAATTGTTTTAAGTTTTAATAACTTAATACATATTGATAATATCAATTATAATTATCAATATACATGATGAAAATACCATACAAAATTACAAGTCAGAGTGTTTTCTGCTATACAAAAAATCCCTTATAAAATTTAACTTAGATAGCGATCAAATGTGTTTTATTCAGTTTTGCAGTAACTTTCAATAGGTTGTTCAAGCTCTATCTGATTTTAAAGTAAATGGGATCGAGTATCGTGTGGCCTCACATGACGTTCATTTGCATGTGTTTTATAGAGAGTATCTACATAAGTGCATGAAAATCAAATGCAATTTTTGCGTGACATAACAGAATTTGCTCTCATTTAGTTCAAAGATCAAGTCCATCGTATACATGAATTGTTTCACTTAATGGCGTGGTATATTAACATTATTTTGATTAAACTGTAAAAACAACGTATAACTACGGAAGTGCACTTCTTAACCGTAAGCAATTTAAGGTAGTACACCCCTAATGCACTATCTCCACTTTGAAGAGTATTGAAAAAGGCTAGAATCACTGTCAAGTGTATAGAAACTGAGGGGCGTGGGTTCAAACCCCAGAAGGGGCAACTTTTTTCTCTTTATTTTTCTTTTTAACATTATTTATGAATCTCTCTGATCCCTTATGGAAGAAAAAATTGTTTAATTTTAATTATAAAATTAGTGTAGGTCTTTAGTTGCAAAATAATGCCAATTTTAATAGCAAATATGATATCAGATATTTTCAAAGCTTAATAAAATGAAAACTACACAGTAAAAGTATTATTATATTTTGCAAGACCAATCGGTATACATTTAAGAAAATTTAGGCAAACTTTGAAAATAGCCTCCCATTATGGTAAATTGCAGGGATATTTTGAATAAGGCTTTTTACATAGGGGAATGGTCAAATAAGTGTTTTAAGTGGGTGGGGTAGGGTTACATTTTTATACATATTGAAAATATTTCGTTTAGAAACAATCATTTTGCTCGTTTGAATTGTTACCTGAATGTCATTATTTGTTTCTTAACAATGAGCAATAGGAAAACATTTTTCATAATGATGATATTATAATTTATTTACAGTTCCCTCATTTTTGAAAAAAGTCCCTCTAATGGCAAAGTTTTTGTTCATAAAAATGTCCATAACTCACAAACCACACGGTAAATTTTGTTTAAATTTTGCATGCAGGTGAAATTTAAGGCATATAACTGTCCTATGTGGTCCATTTCACAGTTCCTTATAGTGCCGATTAGGGTTGTCCTACCTTAACAACTTCATCTAAATACACAAATAAATCTTCACAAATACTGATGAAACAGTGTCACAGTATTGATTGATAGAATGGTTGCGGTTCGACACAAATTAAGGTCGAGATTACTTCCTAAGCAGGAAATATTCTTTCAGATAATAAATACCTAAGTGTTCGCAGAAATGTAAATTCGTTCCAAAAGTGTCTGTAAGCACGCATTAACAAACAAGAGAGTTTTTATAACATCTGAATCTGGTTCTCTTTCATTTAGTTCTACGCATTGTTCCTCATACATTATTTTACTCTTGGACAATACGCCATAGACTGCCACACATATGTCTCATTAAAGTTGCCGTTATAAAGTGCACACTATATATCAAACGTAATATAATAACTGATACATGATTAAGCGTAGACTTTTAGGAATCAGATATTTATAAAAAAAATGTCATTTTTTTGTCTTATATTACATGTAGTTATAGGAGATAGAAAATAACATCGAAATAATAAATTATCCGCAATCTGAAAATTAAATTAAATGCTTTTCATTTTTGTTCATACGAAGATTCATTTCTTTTAGTTTCAAGTACGATGAATTACTACAAAAATGACGTAACCAACGCCAAATACTATAATGATTAATTTTGTTCTTAATTAACCAAAGGAAAAACAGAATCACTTAAACAGTGCATGTTTCTGTCTTAGACATTCAAAGCTTGAACAATAAAGGGTTAACACAATGTAGGACGACAACAGACAAATTATGAGTGTGTGCCTAAAACCACGAATAAAGTGGCAATCCATCAAGTATTTTATGTTGAGAAGCCATAAGGATTAATGGTATTTGCATTAAATGTACAGCTTTGATTTAACTGCGCATTACAGAGGATTAATTCACCTTTAAGCACAGGAGGAACACATAGATATCATCAAATTATTATGATCGTATTGAATATTGTTTCAGATAAAGCACATGAAAAATAAGTTCTGTAGTTTTGAATTATTTCGTTTAGTGCTTAGTAGATTGAACACGTTTATTGTATACCTGTTGAATTAAATTCATTTTGTTATTTTCGTGAATGACATGACGTTTCTTAGTGTCAAGTTTTTGTATCCAAATACCTTGAATTTACTGTAAAATATCTGTATTAAAATCATAAAACACAAAACTTATCAATGGTCAACATTCAATGCTTTTTCATGTCAATGACATTTTTAAAAAGGTTTGAAACTTGTAGTGTGGCCAATCCCATGTTGTTTTTATTTTCTTCTTTGTTCTTAATTCACCAAAGGAAATATAGATTTGGCCAACAGACAAATTATGAGTATGCGCCTCAAACTATGAATAAAATGCCAATGCATCAACTATTTTATGATATGAAGTCATAAGTTGGAATTATAGAGATAAAAATCATAAAATCTTTTGAAAGTTGGTTCGAGAGAAAAGACTAGTCAACAAAACAGGAATATAGATACACATAGAAATAAAAAGGTAAAGCCCCTGTGTGATTTCTCTTTGATGGTAAATATTGAAAGCTGTCTAGAAGCGCCAGTAAACTATTTATGCAACCTGTGAAGCAGTTAATCATTTTTGCAGGCTTTTGACGTATGTTGAATACCGGCCAACTTTATAATTAAAACAGTTATAGTATTCATACACTTATTTTCCTTCCAACACTTTTATTTTTGCTGGAGTGTAATATGTAATGAAAATATATTTTTATTGTAAATGCAATCTTGTTTCGGTTTCTGTGTTAATTTTCCTGTTGCTAATTAAGACGATGTGCTGCACAGCTACGAGTATAATTAAAAATCAAGTTATTACCGAATTGTATTTATCTTGTAATACTTTGGATATTCCGCATACATGTACGTACATGCTACATGTTCTTGTATTATTAAACGCAAATATTCACTTTTGAAGTCTATAGCTTTAAATGTGAGAATGTTACAACTTATACCGCAATATACACTTACTAAATGTTTTGTACAAATATAGGTACTATCACATTACTTTGAATCCCAATTCTAATGATCATTTATATATATATATTTTTCTTACGAAAAACACTCGTTGTTGATTTGTATCTAGAGTATTGAATGGTGGGGATTATTTTTACTCATGCACTATGTTTTAATCAAATTATGACTTTATATCAACAGAATGTGTATATTTCATTTATTTCATGTCTGTCAAATGTAGATAGGATTAGCAAATGTAAAATGAACTTCATCAGCATAAAAGTGAATGGCGGTATTTGGAATCAAAGCATTATATTTGTGACTATACAAATTTAACTCTCTTATTCCAAACAAAGGTCCGGTCTTTCCTTTAATGGTTTGTCACATTTAATCACAAATGGTGATGAAATAATTTCATAATCTTGTTTGGTATACTTATTGTAGTTAAACATGATCTACTGCATTTGCCCATATTTTCTATACAGTACAGAATGAGTTATAAAGTGATGTTGTACGAAAATCTAACGACATTTTTCCATCGTAGCAAAGGCAATCAATTTCTTACAACGGTCCGGTTATTTGTGTGTTTGTTTCTCTTTAAGGTATGACACCTTACTACGATGCTTATAAAAACTGTGCAGCAGCAACAAATGCTTGCGGAAGTATCATTCCAATCTGTAGTCAATTTAACGATATCATCATAAATAATATTAGTAGTACTTAATTAATGGATTAAAGACGATCCTCATTATCTTAAAGTTATAGGGACTGTCAAACATCAAGTTAATGAAATGTTGAAATAAACGTTTTAGAGTTTGAAACAGACAGAAACTGAATTTTAGAAAAGACATGTGCATATCTTATATTTACAAAAATAATGAGCGATAACAGTCCGCTTTGTGTTTTTACACCTCTGCTGGGGACACATACACATTTATTAGACAAACTAGGATAATAGTGTGAAAATAATTGTTTGGGCTTACTTAGAGATACTGAACATATTGAAATAAAAAATATCGACATGGACGAATATATGCAAAAATATATAATAAAGGAAGAAACTCGGGAATTTCAAAATTTCACCGAGATGACAAAATATCGAGAATAGCTATGTTGAGATAGCAATAGGTGACTGCACCACTAAATAATGATGAAATGTTGTTGGAAACTTGACTGATAGACACATTGCGGTTTTACATATCATAGGAACTGAATTATTTCCCCGGTAAGAGGTGGTCTGTCGGGTAAATATTGTTCCAAGAGTGTCAGCAGTCACGCATTTATTAACTAGAGAGGATGCAATATGAATGTACGACTTCTTTACAATCTTTTTGAGCATACACAATGTCTTTCATTAACTAACAATTGTTAACTAAAATTTATTTGTGAGATATAACATTCAAGAACAATTAAACTGATATCTAGGCATGGATTAAACGCTGTAAATATAACATAATCATAGTGGTTATTGTATTCCTTTGACAAATAGGCTTATAATCGTCTTGCTGCCTTTTTTCTTTCTTGTTGGGTTTATCGATAATGTCTAATATTAGTTTGCATCGATTTCGATAATGTCTAATAATAGTGTTCATGCAGGTGTGACATTTATTTACTGTAGTTTTACGATGAAAGGTTTAAATATTTATTTTTAGCTCCCGTCTGGGCAATAAATTAAATCCATTCTCATCAATATCGGAGAGGGCAATTCTTGTTTAGATCGGTCAATATGTATGTTTCAGAAAAGTTTAATGAAAATATGGATAACAAGCACATGCGATTACAAAACTTAAATTGGCTTTTGTAAAAACAACACAAGCTCTCTTATAGTGGCATGTTTTTGACATTTTATTTTACTTTTATATTTTGACTGTTATACAGTATATGAGTATGGGCGTTAATCTATTTGTTTCATTTAAATATCTTAATGTACATGTACAGCTGTACATATCATTATTTCAAATGAAAACTAGGTTATTTGTCTATTGCAGTCACAAGGTAATAAATTGCTTATAAGAGACAAACAACCATAAACATGACACTAAAAGCAGGAAATTGTATCTCAATTTCAAATGGTCATTAATATGCATATATCCGCAGCACGAGTTGTTTTGCATTGTATACACATTGAATATGTTGTTAGTTGTATGATGGACTTAATAACTTGAGTGATGACTTTTTTAATTCTCATTCGTCATATAAATTAAAAATACGGTTAATGACATAGCAAGTGTCTGAAGATTTATTATACCATTTTCGTACATTTGTATCAGTTGAGAATACCACCAAAAAGGCATCGTTACTGCTACAATTCACTTATGTAAGGTTGAATTTGAATTAAAACAATATATACTGTATATAATTATAAAAACATTTTTAACATGTGCATGTTATTTTTTAAGATAAATGACTCAGAACACAAATTAAAAACTATTTTTAAGGGTTTACAAAACATAATGACATAATATTATGTTGTAAAGAAATTAGTAGATATTAGTCAAAGAAAATATATTATACCCATTGTAACGGACTCATTCTATTAATCAATACACAATGCATTAATATTGGTGCTAATGGAGGAGTCTAATGTAAACAAAAGAGATTGATAGATAGATGGCCAAGAATAAAGCTCAGTGACCATGCTAATGACATGAGATATAGACTATTATAGATGTATTTCCGCTGTGGTATTATTATGACACATAATTATTCCATCATTCGAAGACACTGATAACAGATTAATGTTTTATGTAATCAAAAAAGACATAATATCTTTCCTAATATGTTTTTGATTGAAAACATCTTCCGAATCAATGCTAACATGAAAGAATATTCTAATATCACGAATTGAATATGAAGTAAACACGTCATTACGTTTTTTGTTGCTTGTTTAAGATAAAGTAGTTGGTGATGTTGTAACGCAGTTTATCATTTACATGTCTGATTATCGTTGCTACACTGTATAGATAAGGAAAAAATCGCATGCAAATAACCTTTTCTGGTTTATCACCTGCTGTATTTTTCATTTCTGTGTTTTGTTTTGTATTTTTTCTTAGAAACGTTCTGTTAGGAATGCGGTGCAGACACAGATCGATCTGAAATCAATCATTAGTGCCAACAAATAACTAGATTCCATACAAAAAGGAAAAGAAATCTTAAACATGTATAAAATACAGTCGCAAACTCTGCAAATTCTATCATTAAATGTAATTCAAGAACATCTGTGCGTGTTTACTAAGTAATAGTCTTGCAAATGATTTATAAAATAAAATAAACAAACTATATATTGCTTGGAACAATTTTGAAGCAATATTTTGGAAAAAGAAGATAATTTAAAACTTACAGTTGTTGCCAATTTAGTTGAAATAGTCATGTCACCAAAAACAATGCAATTACTTTTATCTCATAATATCAGACATTTAAATGACTGTTCAGAATGTCATGCTTGATGTTGAAACATCTTTCTGTATCTAATACAGCTGCGTTTTACATAAAATGTCGTAGAATTTCGCTTTTTAAGCATCTAATATTGTCAGATAAATTGTCATATTTTTCAGCCTTATTTCTTTTTTTCTATTGACAAAAATACGATACAAAAAGAAAGTGATTGAATACAACATTGTGTACTCTATATTCATATGTATATTTTATCCGGTTTCTCTCCTAAAGTTTCACACAACTGTAATTTTGTTTAATTACATTCCTACTGAATGACGACCTGGTGCTGTTTTGACATGAACAAATTAACCTTTCATACCAAATATCCGAATCATAATACTCCATGTCGTCTAAGTAATTGCAAATTATATGTGTTTGCTTCATTAATTCAGCATCAGTGATATATGTAATTAAAGTAACTAAAGCCAAAAATTCAATATCGTCCATGCTTAACATTGGCTGAGACTAAAACCAACCCGAGTCTGCAATTCTTATGTAGTTTTGTTGTGATTAATGCTTCCGAGGGATCACTTTGTTTCCAGATTTTGAAACAGTCATAATTAAGACATATATTGATTCAGCGTGTAAACTGTCATTACCGTAAAAGTATGGAAACAAAGTGATCCCTCGGAAGCATTAATCACAACAAAATAGAAGTTTGCATTTTGAAAAAGTTTGCATTTTGAAATACCTTTAACCATTTATTCGAGCAACTATAAAGCATTTTTTTCTCTCAAAAATTATGATAATTATATATCATGATTGATAAAATGTAAATTCATAGTTGTTGTTTTAAAAACATATAATGCATTGGCGAGACGAGTGAATTCAATTGCCACAAGCAAATGCAACATTTTCTTAACGTCTTAACGGCGATCGGGAATATGTGAAAAAAACAAGCTTGTCAGCTAGTTAATGATATCAATGCCTTTACTTCAATGAAACGCTTTGAGATAAGCATCAATGATTTGTCATCAATATTCATTAAAAATACGCTTACCGAATGTGATACCAACAAAGGACGACGATGCTCAAGACAAAAACACATTTACACAGATTGAAAATTGCAAAAGTGTTTATGATTGATTACCCAACTAATGAGAATTTGATTTGAAACCATAAATCTGTTACCTTCATTATTACAAAAGACATGCTGTTGAATGTAATACCAACAACATGATAGCAAAATCAATACAAACATACTCAGCATGGTTAAACTGTGTTAAACATTCAATTTGCCTTGCCTTTGTTGAACAAAGCAAACACATAGTATTATTCAATACAGACAGTGAAAAGTTCCAACAAATTAGTTGTGTTTTTATATTTCTCATATAAAGATAATGTACATGTATCTGGTAAAATTTATTAATTAGCACTTGTTACCATAAAAAATATTTTTGCCATATTTAATTTCCTTTACATGATATGGGTCAGATGAACTTTGCTTTATCATAAACCATCATACGTCAGTGTCGTATTTTTGAATAATTTGAATATAATAAAATTGTGCTGCTTTCGTGCAATTTGAAAATTAATAAACATGTATTCTGAACAAATATTAATCATTAGCAGGGGTATTATACAATTTCTATTTCTTTCATAAACTTTAAAAAAATATAAAGATTTTACGTCAATTTCTTCTGAAGGAGACATGATGTTTACAGCTAAGAAAAGCGTTCGTTTTGGTTGAAGAATTTTGTTTCAATAATTGCTTCAGAAATTTCGAGAAATAAGTGAGATTTTTATCTGATGTAAGTGTAAGGTTAAAAAGGAATAATTTCTCTGACATTAAACTGATAATAGCCCATTGACGTCATCAAAGTAGATAAAAAGCATAGCTGTAGACTTAAGAAATTGATTGCTGATTTATCTTCAAGCATATTTAAAGTTTAAAGAAAACAAAGACGCCTTTGAAGACTTAAAACGAAACGTGATAAGTTTAATCGGCATATCAATCTTGTCGTCTACAAAATATTTCTCCTTTATCATTTGCGGCAAATTAAACACGTAATGGGAAATTAACAAAGCACGTTTTGAGTTTCCGACATTTTCATATAAATACGCGATTGTTAGTAGATGCCAAATACGTACCCAGATCATTCAGAAGATGAGAAAACTTGTTTTCAATGTATTTGTAAGCAAATATTCTAAAAGCGGTGCAATATAATGCAATGTTTTGTATATCATCTGCAATTATAGATGCATTTTACATATTATGAGGTTTACCAGGTTGATATCAAATAGAACTGCGAAAAATGGAATCCTTCAATAACACCAAAACGGCATAGTTGAACTGTTACAGGCTCGGTTTCCTTAAAACCTCACTAAACAAAATGAATGACCTACATCTGAGTCATGAGTAAAAATCGTTATAAAATTTATGAACTTGACTTAAAGGTTGATATGTGAAAGGCATGTATTTCAATAAAGAACAATATCACATCATACAGGAATTGGCTGCGTAAGCAATTTTGAAAGCGCTCTTCTGCAGTGATTTATTACACTGTTACATCTCATCAAAGAGTTTTGTATGTGTTTATCTTAAATACTGAGCACTTTTAATCATCATAAATCAAACCATTTGGAGGGGAAAATGCTCTTACGATGCTTAATTACCGACCATTTGGATTTACATGTAGAACATTTCGTGTGGTACTCTCCTAACAAAGATGGTATAGCTTCTATACACCTGTATATTTTTTTCTGTCTTAAATATGAGATCAAAAGATACATGAGGATTGTTTGATTAATGGACACAATATATACACAATATTTCGGCACAAACATCAAAAAGAATGAGTATTATCAATATACGGAACAAGCGAGGTTTAACGCAAGCGTAAAAAACGCTGCGAAGGAATGGTCAGCTTTGCATTGCATACCTTTAGAAGAGCCCTAGACGAATATATGTTGAGTTTAGCGCAGGGGATGCGTAACGACACGAAAATTCCATTACGCCCGTACTTGTTAAGGTGGCTTTTTAAGTTTTTGAAACCAAAACTATGTCGGCACGGCACTATCTTAATCATCTCAAAAGATAAAAAAAAACGTAAAAGAAAAATTTCATCAAAACAAAACTGCTTCCTATTTTCTAAAAGTTAACCAATGGATATATTGAAAAATTTAGATGTTTTATGACAGTGGAATGCAGAGGCTCATACACCGATGCGTATATGTAAATGCGAAACAATAGGTGGAGACAACATGTTTAGGCACGATTTAATTTTGGCCTGGTTCCTCGATATTAAATCTCGCACAGTTCATTATAATTCTACGGAGATAAGAATACATAGTCTTTCCATTTGAAGAAAACGTAAATAAAAGTGTTTTACAACAAAGCCAGAAATTTAAAATTGAATGTTTTTGTTTTTTTGTAAACTTGTATTTTTTATTGACGCTTTGCCACATAAATTGTGTCATTCCGCTTGAAATCATGCGTCTTATTCAAAATCATATAAGAATTGGAAGTGTCAATTATTTCAATTACATAAATAAACAAATGTTTTTGAAGAGGGATTTTGAATAATTCGTAAGACAGTAGTTACTTTTTGGAGGCTTGCTGTTTTAAACATTACTAATGCACGTCCTTTTTTTCTCGTTCTTAAGACGCGACAAATTGAAATGTATCAAATACAATTTATGATTTATAAACTTTTACTCTCACGTACAATATTATCATTTCGAATAATACAGAATCATTCTTTTTTAAACACTTTCCAGTATTATTTTATTGTATGTGCGTTACAAGATTAAGCTGTGTTAAAATAAATAAAAAATAACTAGTTGCGAACTTTTTTTACTCCGTCAGACCTGTAATATTCGGTCTATATCTTCAGATGTTTTTCACAATTATTTTCTCTTTTGTTTAGTTTATTCACTGTAAAAAGTTAAACAACATTGTATGATATATTACTTTAAATGTTTAAACAACTCCAGATGATTTAACGTATTCTGGACTAAAATCAATAAACAATACTAGTGTAGCATTTGCTCATAATATATGTTTCTTTTTTCTTCTTTTTTATAATTCCCTATTTCCACTTATTACATAATAATTGAACATAATATGCATCAAAGAGGTTCATTATTATCTTTTTATGTTTACATCATTGTGAAGAGAGTGTCTCAGTGATGTATGGCTTGTGTAATAATACTTCATTTGCTGAAGTTATAAATACGGCAAGCTACTTAGCCTGTTCAGTATATGATTTTCGGCGGCTGCATGCAACTCTGCAGTAAATGTTCGTAAACAATAAGCAAATGATTGTTTTAATGCATTTATAAGCGCAACACTAAAGTATAAAAACACATACAATGTACTGTAGTAGTATTGTTATCAAGTGGGAAATGCACAGGTTATCTGCTGAGTAGATGTCAAATCATTGCTATATAATACGTTCAATGAATTATTATCTACTTTCCTTGAAACATAACTTCCAGTGATTCGAATCTAGACTTTGCAGAGCTTACTTTCTACACGACTTGTTTGTGTGAAAGCTCGAGCACAATAGAAATAACATTGTTTCACAGTTTAAATCAAGCAATCCGCCAGGCATATTGACACGTACAGACAGACAGACGTGCAATGCATACACGAACGCTGCACAAACAATCAAATTGTAGCCATCATTGCGGCGTAACTATTGATACTTTTTGAGAGAAAAATGATATTGGAAGTAAAAAAATATGTCATTAGGAACAATTCACAAATTAAATTGGACATAAAATAACAAGCTTACGATACCTTTAAATTAAAATCAGTTCAGCAATAGTTCAGCAGATCTATATCACTCGAGGTGTTGATGATACATGTATGGGTTTTATCACACACATAAAACCCTGTATTTCGATGATTAGCATAAAATAAATCTAAACGGCAAACACATTGTTATGCAAATGGTATTTCATGTAGATGATCATTTTAAAGACTTAAGTTAACTATAGACACTTCTTAAAAGTACATTCCTATGTTAGCTAACGTGTTCAAAGTGACATTATGCTAATGCACACAATTATATTTAAAGCAATTGAAAAGGGAATCTACGTTTTTAAATCAGCAATAACTTGTAACGGTTTTAATAGTTTTATTTATTGTGTGAACGGCTGGTTTGCGTAAACAACGCAAAACAGAATGAAAACGACATCTATGATTTATCACGCTGTTTCTTCTCAATAAATAAGTTTTTAGAACACTTGAATTCATAATATACTTGAATTAACCAACAAAGGGGAAGGAAAAGCATTTATGGTTTATATTTTTGTGAAAGTTCTTCACCTGATAGTAAGCTTTTCAGGCTATATATTGCCCCTTGTACTTGTATTTAGCAACAAATAGTTATCTGCTTTACTAGTTCATGTTAAGTTCAAACATAAACTGTTAATGATAAATATTACGTGCTCTACTTTTCCTCACTGCGTGTGTTCCTAAATAGATTATAGAGTTGATTAAAGGGACCATACCTTTTTTAACTGAACTACATAATATAAAATCTCTAGTTTGCTATTTTAAACAATTCATTAGTCTTCATTTACTCATCTAGGATAATTTCTATTGTAATTTGAAGCAGCCAATCCTTCCTTTATATTCGAAGTAAAAAGAATGTTTACAGTCAGGAATCTACAAAAGCGGCTTAGTATTTGCAAGGATTACAAAATAAGGTTTAATAAGGACACTTTCAGTAATTAAATGTGCCACCGCAATACAGATGTTATACTTTAAGAAAGTATAAATGATTGATATAATAACAGTATCACATTTCCGTCTTGAATTATGACGTCTAGCATTAATACTTGGTCTTATCTTTGTCCCCGTACCTATTTTCAATGCAATCTGATTATGTAACGTCTTTACAAACCTTTATTTTTTAAAGTAGATTATGTATTTTACAAGTACGTTAAAGTTAGTGTATAATTTGAGGAAATTATGAACAATTTTGTACGTTCTTTAATGAAAGATATTCTACATCCACTTTTAAAGCAATGTCATATATTTATATGTTTGAAAAAATATATTGTATATAAATGATATCGTTTCAAAAAAAATATTATACGCATTCTTTACCCAAGAGAAAATCATATTGAATTTTTTGTATTATTCTAAGTCAAAAATTAAATGATTCATAAGTTATATTATTTTTATTCCAAAAGTAAATATTTGGTTTGTCTATATGCATTGGCATGATTGTGTACTCAAACACACTTCAAAGTACACGAACAGTCTTTGTATTCTGGTTTACATTATTGAACATGTGTTGTAACACTTGTGTTAAATTTGCTGAATTCCACTTAACAAAATATAAAACAGTTATAACGAAAAATCATCAATTAAACATCTTGATATCATTCAGATTTGACAAAAGTATTGCTAGAACAATTTGCACATGTTTTAAATGTATAAACACAGGCCTTACTGTTTCACAAAGCAGTTATCTTTATTTGTTTGAAATGAAAAAAGGGAACCTGGCAATAACATTGATAGGTAATTATTCTAATAATGATCTCTAATTAGGCCGGCGATCGTCAGCTTGCAAAACAATATGTCTTAACTATATTTTCCAATTTTTGCAATTTTGCATTTTTTTCTGTTTGACGCAAGAAATCTAAGATGTGTGTCAGCCTACGCATTTATAAATAAATCCACTACTTTTACTTTTTCCATCAAATTAATACATATTCATAATATCAATTATAATTATCAATATACATGATGAAAATACCATACAGAATTACAGAAGTGTTTTCTACTATACCAAAATCCCTTATAAAATTTAACAAATTAGATAGCGATCAAATGTGTTTTATTCAGTTTTGCAGTAACTTTCAATAGGTTGTTCAAGCTCTATCTGATTTTAAAGTAAATGGGATCGAGTATCGTGTGGCCTCACATGACGTTCATTTGCATGTGTTTTATAGGGAGTATCTACATAAGTGCATGAAAATCAAATGTAATTTTTGCGTGACATAACAGAATTTGCTCTCATTTCGTTCAAAGATCAAGTCCATCATATACATGAATTGTTTCACTTAATGGCGTGGTGTATTAACATTATCTTAATTTAACAGTAAAAACAACGTATGACTGCGGAAGTGCACTTCTTAACCGTCAGCAATTTAACAACTTCATCTAAATACACGGATAAATCTTCACAAATACTGATGAAACAGTGTCGCAGTCTTGATTGATAGAATTGTTGCGGTTTGACACAAATTAAGGTCGAGATTACTTCCTAAGCAGGAAATTTTGTTTCAGATAATAAATAACCTAAGAGTTCGCAGAAATGTAAATTCGTTCCAAAAGTGTCTGTAAGCACGCATTAACAAACAAGAGAGTTTTCATAACATCTGAATCTGGTTCAAACTTCCCTTTCATTTAGTTCTACGCATTGTTACTTACACATTATTTTACTCTTGGACAATACGCCATAGACTGCCACACACGTGCCTCATTTAAGTTGCCGTTATAAATGCCGTATAGACAAATCCGAGATGTTTATAATTCTCACCATTATTGTACTCTGCTGAATTCTATTCAAGCCGGTGACGCCAACGGTAGTCGTGAAGATGATTAACCAAACTAACCCTGCAACATTTTCAATTTTGCCGTTCTGTGCCATCTTTTTGAATTGCGGAAGAATTGATCTATTTATAATTTACTCCACAATTGCATTCGAATTTTTAATATATAGTGGGAAGCTAAAATATCCCCCTATTATCTTATGAAATAAACACTTTTATTATCGTAAACGTTCATACGATCTTTCATTAACTGCATTTTATTTTTTAAGAG
>NW_026860317.1:0-16657 GCF_026571515.1 Ruditapes philippinarum | reverse complement strand
ATCTTCACCAAATTATTTGGTTTTTTTTTTTGTACATTAGAGTTTGGTTTTAATAATGTACATTATGTATATATTAGCATGTTTTTTATATTCAAAGTTTTATGTGTGCCATTTATTTTGTACTATACACACATAATATAAATACAAGGGCCATTAAAGTGTACTTAAAATTTGATATAATTATTTTTTAGCGGTACTTCCAGAGGCATGTGTGTTAACCATATGTTGTGCTTCTGGAAACAGATGTGTAATCAAATGCATTTGTTTTTTGTATTGTTTCATGATGGTATATAATAATTATGTATCCACGCACATTAATTTTTATTCTTCTGTTTTAATATATGGCAGGGTGTTTTAAATAGAACGGTGTGGAAATGACATTATATTGATTCTTATCTAGATGTATAGTGTCTCGCTGTTGATTTTTCTTTGAAATCGATATCTTATATGTGTGTAGAAAACATGACCTTTCTCAATGTCCATGCTAATATGATAGGAATAGACTGGTAGGTTGTATGATCATGATATATGGGTTAAAAATAATTTAGTACTTTGTTAAATAAGATATACAGTATCTTGCAAAAAGAATTCATGTTCAATATATTTAACTGAAAAAAAACGGCACAATTTTGAATATTAATCACATTCAACATTCCGTAATTCTAAGTAACAGAGAGAAAATAAATAAAAACTCTTTACATGAGTGGCTTTAATGAAAAAAAAAAAACTGTCATTATAAAACACAGCTTGATTTAATAAAAGCTAAAACTCTACTTTCAAATGTACTGAGGATCAGTGAACAATAATTCTTTGGTAGATTTAACAAGAAATAATTATTTTTTGTTGTGATACTTTATGCCATATCATGGTCAGTTGACAGCCTAGCCGAGACAGCATATTTCATGAAATTAGCCTGTATCCAGACCATTCTATTTAAAAGACCCTGTTTATCATGTTTATTGTTTATTAAAATAATTGATTATTGGATATGAAAATTTGACAGATATTCATTACCATTATGTAAATTTAATTACATATAAATTATATATACAAGAAAAGCATTGATGCATAGCATCAAAGGGCGTCCAAGCAAGAAATGCAGCAAGTGAAGATGAACTAGTAGACATCTGAGGACCAGATATTTTTATAAACTTTTCAATGGTTAATTGGTTTTTACCAGAATTGTAAGTAAGTAAGTAAGTAAGTAAA
The DNA here is from genome assembly GCF_026571515.1 of Ruditapes philippinarum. Lineage (NCBI taxonomy): Eukaryota > Metazoa > Mollusca > Bivalvia > Venerida > Veneridae > Ruditapes > Ruditapes philippinarum. The sequence continues at coordinate 15,448 of NW_026860317.1, read as the reverse complement.
GGCTTTATTTATCGAGGCTACACATTTGGTTTCCCAATCTTCCATGTGGGCCTCTAAGAAAAACATAATTTACAATATATACAACTACAATTGTATATCATTAATGAATGGGCAGACAAAAGACATTGTTCATCATGAACTTTGGTAGGCATGCTAGAGATTAGAATATTGAATGTTTTTCCACAGGAACTTGAAATTCTATCAATATTAACGATATAATCCAAAATATACAGGCCTATAATATACAAAATATACCCTACTATAATTATGGTATAAGTTTATTTATATTTATTTATGAAGAGGGTATTTTTGGATATTATTATTAATATTGGTTATTTGTTAGAATTTCAAGTTCATGTGGTATTTTCTTTGGAACATCAAAAATAGTAGTCAAAAATGAACAAAGTCTGTTAATCGATTTATACGGAGGTCAATTTACTATTTTAATGAATTACTTCAAAAACCTTGTCTGACCCACCTGAGTGTTTACACTCTTATCAATAAACCCATAACAACTTGTGTTAAAATTGCTGACGAAAGTGATAATACTATGGTACAACGTGCAATTAATTGTTTGAAAATGTTTCTGCTAAAATCTCCAGTCATAGTGCAACACGAATGAACGTTTCGTTAAACTAGAACTACTTCTATTAATCAATTTTCAGACTTTCACAATGTTTAAAAGTCATCCTTCTATTTATAGGTACAGCAGTAACATACATAATAACCCACATGATTAATAACATAAAAAAAAACAAAAAAAAACGAAGAGAGCGATTAATTGGCGGATAAGATAATTTCATTCGGATATGTTTATATTGCGAAATTCTCCTGTTCGCTATTCATTATACATTTGACATTTCATTTGTCCTTATACAAATCGGAATGATCAGCTTTTATGACAGACGAAAACGCCCGAGAAGTTGCAATTGCCCTTTCACAAAATCTGATTTAATTCCATAAGGGGCGTCCCGCTCTGGCGCAGATGCCAATGATGTATTATTTTTGTATATACAGAAAGTCCAATTAAATTTTAAAAACTCACACAATATTTCTTAGAATTGTATGAACTCTAATATGTAAAAAAAAAGTTTTGAAATAATTCCCACTATTAATTGAATGTAATCTAATTCTCATTCTGTCAATTCTGTAACTGTCACTAATAGATAAAGATAGCATAAATATTCCCCACCTTTTTATGCTCATCTGAGCTGGCTCAGTGTGAGCTTTTACAAGGTTGAATGTCCATTATCCGTTCACATTTAGTTTGGTAACACTCTAGTGGTCATATTTTTGGCTTAGTTGTCATCAAACTTTGTCAGTAATTGCTCGGGTAAGCTCGTACATGGGTCATCTCGAAAGAAAAACTAGGTAACAGGAGCTAAAAACAAAAGAAATCTTGTAAACACTCTAATGGCTACTGTTTTGATCCAGATATCCTGGAAATGGATCCGAATGGCTGTTTTGATGATTTCTTGGTCAAGTTTGCCTATGTGTCACCTGGAGACAAAAAACTTCACATGGTCCAAATATGGGAAAAACCTTGTTAACACTCTGGTGACTACTGTTCCAGTCCAAATATCCTGGAATTTTGTGAGAAAGATTGCTTTGATGAATTCTAGGCCAGATCTGAATATGGGTCACTTAGGTTCAAAAAACTAGGTCACACAGTCCAAATATGGAAAAAATTCTGGAAACAAAGTGATCCCTCGGAAGCATTAATCACAACAAAATAACATAAGAATTGCAGACTCGGTTTGATTGAGTCTGTACATGAGGGATAATGAATAAGTGCAACATCCCTCACGCCCCCTAGCACTGGCTTGAGCGGTACTCAATTCTCAACACTTTATAGTGTTGGCATCAATGATCCCGAAGGACCAGAAAATATAACAACACTGAAGTGAAGTACGGGGCAACTTTTTACGGCCGCGACACGGCACTTGACACCTGCTGTTGTGAAGTACAAAATTCTGGAAACAAAGTGATCCCTCGAAAGCATTAATCACAACAAAATAACATAAGAATTGCAGACTCGGTTTGATTGAGTCTGTACATGAGGGATAATGAATAAGTGCAACATCCCTCACGCCCCCTAGCACCGGCTTGAGCGGTACTCAATTCTCAACACTTTATAGTGTTGGCATCAATGATCCCGACCAGAAAATATAACAACACTGAAGTGAAGTAACCTTGTTAACAATCTAGAGGCTACTATTTTGATCCAAATACCTTTGAAATCGGTCAGACGGGATGTTTTGGTGATTTCTAAGTGAGGTTTGAATATAGGTCATCTGTGGTCAAAAACTAGATCACACAGCCAAAATATGGTAAAACCTTGTTAACACTCTATGTTTTTTTTTTCAGTCCAAATTTCTTAGAAATTGGTCAGAAAGATTGTTATGATAGTTTTAGGTCAAAGTGGAATATGGGTTACCTAGGATTAAAAACTAGGTCACACAGCCCAAATATGGAAAAACCTTGTTAACACTCTAAAGTTACTTTTTTGATCCAAGGTATCCTGGAAATTGTTCAGAAAGGTTGTTTTCATTATTTTTAGGTCAAGTTAAAAATGGGTCACCTGGGGTCATAAACTAGGTCACACACCCCAAATATGGAAAAACCTTGTTAAAATTGTTAGCCAAATATCCTGGAAATTGGTCAGAAAGGATGTTTTGATGATTTTTTTATGTCAAGTTCAATATAGGTCAAAAACTAGGTCACACAGCCCAAATATGAAAAAACCTTGTTAAAACTCTGGTGGTAACTGTTTCAAGTCAAATTTTCTGGAAATTTGGATTGATCCTTCATAATTAGGTGAGGGATGTAAGTGCAATCATGGCCCTCTTGTTTACAAATTAAGATCTTTCTTAAAAAATCTATATAATTGTTGACGTAAGACTCTAAAATTTCCAAATGTTTCTCATGTTCCATCGTTTGTTTACAGAAGATTTAGAACATTCATAACATTATAAATCAAAGCACTGAAAGTACTGAAGTATACATTGCTTGATAATATAATCCATTTTTGTCATCAAAGCCATGCTGATTTTAACCTACTGACCTCGAAAACAATAGGGGTCATCTTCTGACCAAGATCAATGTCCCTAACAAGTGATTCACATGCACCAAGGCTTTTTTCTTCAAAAGTTATTTATGAGTCAAGGAAGATGTAATGTTCCATCTGTGTATTGCTAGGGCAAGCTGATAGATGAGCAATAAAGAAATCATTTTTTGAAACACCCGTTAAATGGACTGCAGTATAGAATATTGAAACAGTCATATTGAGTTTCCAGTGATGCTATCTGGTAAAATACATGATCTGGCTTGAACTCTATACATAGTCAATTAATTGAATCATCCTACAAGACTTAATTACCAAATTATAGTACATCTATATACTGTACTTTGATGCATTAATAAATATATTCCGGTGTGTATTAATCTCTACACGTTAATTTTCAAATGCATTACTTTATCGTTAATTAATAAAAATGAAATCTATAATCACAACAATTCAAATGTACTGTAATATTTTTATTATTCAATAATTGTTACATATAGTCTTCATGAACAACCTTTCCAAGAAATCCATTTATATTGGACAGCAAGTTAACAAGGGTTTTTCCATAATCAGGTTGTGTTACCAACTTCTTAACTTTAGATGAACCATTTAGCTAAAACATTTAAACAACTTTGCAAACACTATTTTAATGATGTGTAGTCGGAATACTGCAGAATGTAGAACTAGTTTCTGTTGTTCGGTAAAACATAAACCTGTAACGATTTCTGAGATATAGCTTATAGCTCTGTATACATTGCAAGCAATGTATACAAAAATAAATTCTTGTACAGTTGATAAGAAATAAACAGGAAACTTACATCAGATCACTCAAGTTAAAATGGTGAGATATATAACAATCTTATGATTATTGCATATATGTTGTTCCAGGTTATGCCTCTGACAGTACTTAGCTTTCGTTAGGCAAATATTTCCTGGTTGTACACATCTACATGTATTTTACAGAAGCTGATGCCTATGTAATGGAAAGTAAAAACATGCATTAATTTTCTGCTTCCAATGAACTGTTCAATTAAAATAGAGTTAACTTGTATGATTATTAAATTCAGATATGTTATACTGATTTATATTTGGAAATTATAATAAAGTACTTTCACAGAAGACAAATGTTATTGTTTTGCTTTTTTAGCTCACCTGAGTAAAGAAATCTCAGAGATGATCTTTTATTATTGCATAATGACTGACAGTTGTTCATTGTTACCCCTCATGTATCTAATCAAAAAAGCATATGGTACATTTCAAATAATGATCTTTGGGTGAGCCTCTTCAACAGGACATAAAAATACAATTAAAAGGGGTTTCTTTAAGATCATTTTGTCAGTAGCTATGATGTCCACTGCATACCTGGCCTGCAGCATCACTTAAAGCTGCACACCTCCAGATGAGCCAAAATATTTCATAAAAATCAATATTGAGAAAATGCACTAATATTTTAAGAAAGGTAGAAACATTCAAGATCCAAGTGATATTTTATACATGTATATTATATGCGGTTTAAGACTGTTTTTGTAGTATTTATCACCATATTTCTACTGCGTTACTAAGGCAGTAAGGGCTGTTTTGGCGTATGTTGACCACTATTTGGTAGTTTTCTTGGATTGTAAGTGCTGATTGCATTATAAAAATTGCTTTATTTGTTCAACTCACAATATTTTACTATTTCACAATACATTTCCGAAATTTTCATGAAAATTAGCATCAATCTGGAGGCGTGCTGCTTTAATGGTCGTAATTATTGTAATTTCTGAGCCTCGGTAAGTTCATTATTTTTTAAAAAATTTGGTTTTCGAGAACATTGTTTGGCTTAGAGCTTTGATTCTTTGCATAAGGTAGTATCTTGTGGACCTCTACAATGTTTGTTCCAATCATGGTCTGGAGAGTTGAATCGACCTCACTGCAGGAGTACATAGATTTATTTAGACAGGTATATAAATAAAATAAAATAATATTCTTCTTGGAAACTACAAAACCTAAAAACCCCAGAGCTTTATAAAAGAAGTTTGACAGTGGTAACTTAAAAATCTTGGTCAGAGGTACATGTCCTAGATGTTTTATACATCTCATAAAACATTCCCTAGTAGACCTTTACCAAGTTTGTTGGCCTTGGTGTCAATAGGTCAGACAATAAACCTTTTTTAATCATGACATCATATACAGACAAGATATACATTATTTATATCATTTGACATCTTGATATTTGACCCATTTTGACCTTGACCATTAAGATCATTTTTCAAGCCTTCATTACTATTTATTGGTTATGTTAAGGCTTTACATTTTTGCATAATTGTTATCACTTGATATTTATTTGATATGCTTCATTTGACCCTGACCCATATTCAATTTTGACCATTCAGGTCAAGGGTTTTATTGTTTTAACATTTGATTCATTAAATGCAATCATTGAAATAACCCATGCATTTTGATATTGGTTATCCCTTGTTAAAGTTTGAGGGATACATACTTAAGAGTTGGTTACTGCCCTATAAAATTGTTCATGCTTGATTTTTCTCTGGAACATAATGTTTTAAGAAATAATGATAACAATTACCAACTAGGAGAATTTTGGAACATAAGAACAATAACTTTCAAAGGTATAATTTTTTAGTTATTGCCCCTTGCAATTTGTCATACTTCATATTTTTGTGAAGGCATTATTAAAAGTATAGGATGTATCAATTTAAAACTTTACAAAAGTTTGCCTGACACTGATCATTTTATGAGTTTTGTAATTAAGTTATGCACCAAGGTACTTTTTACTAACAAGCTGCAATAAAGTGGTTCATATCATTTGAGTTTAACAAAATTGCTTGTTGTGTGTTTTTCATGCAGAAATTTTTATCTTTGATATATATTTGACATTGATCTTTGTAAGTTGATGTATCTAAGCAGATGATAAACTACTTTTCTTCCTACTAATATTAAGTGTATACATGTACAGTGAAATGTGACATTGTATGTCACTTATGCAGGATAGCTTTTCATTGTTTTTTGTTTTGTTTTTTTGTTTTTGTTTTTTAGCTCACCTGTTTACTTTAAATGACATCTCCTCATAAACCACCAAGCCAATTTCATCCAAACTTCACAGGAATGTTCTTTTGGTGGTCACCTTTAAAAATTGTTCAAAGAATTTAATTCCATGCAGAACTCTGGTTGCCATGGCAACCGAAAGAAAAAACTTTAAATATCTTCTTTTAAAAAACCCAAAGAGCTAGAGCTTAGATATTTGGCATATAACATCTTCTAGTGAGTGTCTACCAAGTTTGTTCAAATAAATGCCCTGGGGTCAAAATTGGCCCCGTCCCGGGGGTCATTGTTTTCCCTATATGCATATAGTAAAAACTTAAAAAATCTTCTTTTAAAGAACCCAAAGAGCTAGAGCTAAGAAATTTAGCATGAAACATCTTCTCATGAGTGTCTACCAAGTTTGTTCAAATAAAAGCCCTGGGGTCAAAATTGGCCCCGCCCTAGGGGGTCATTGATTTTCCATATATGCATATAGTAAAAACTTAAAAAATCTTCTTTTAAAGAACCCAAAGAGCTAGAGCTAAGATATTTAGCATGAAACATCTTCTCAAGAGTGTCTACCAAGTTTGTTCAAATAAAAGCCCTGGGGTCAAAATTGGCCCCGCCCCAGGGGGTCATTGATATTCCCTATAAGCATATAGTAAAAACTTCAAAAATCTTCTTTTAAAGAACCCAAAGAGCTAGAGCTAAGATATTTAGCATGAAAAATCTTCTCATGAGTGTCTACCAAGTTTGTTCAAATAAAAGCCCTGGGTTCAAAATTGGCCCCGCCCCAGGGGGTTATTTATTTTCCTTATATGATATAGTTAAAACTTTAAAAAATCTCTTTTTAAAGAACTCAAAGAGCTAGAGCTAAGATATTTAGCATGAAACATGTTCTAATGGGTGTCTACCAAGTTTGTTCAAATAAAAGCCCTGGGGTCAATATTGGCCCCGCCCCGGGGTCATTGATTTTCCTTATATGTGTATAGCAAAAACTTAAAAATCTTAAATCTTAAAAACCCAAATAGCTACTGTTTAGATATTAAGCATGAAACATTTTCTACTAAGTGTCTACAAAGTTTGTTCAAATAAAAGCCCGGGGGTCAAAACTGGCCCGCCCCAGGGGTATCATTGTTTTTAACTATATGTGTATAGTAAAAACTTAAAAAATCTTCTTTTAAAAAACCCAATGAGCTAGAGCTTAGATGTTAAGCATGAAACATCTTCTTATAGGTGTCTACCAAGTTTGTTCAAATAAAAGCCCTTGGGTTAAAATTAGCCCTACCAGGTGAAGGGGGAGGTCATTGCTTTTCATTTTATATGTATAGTAAAAACTTAACATCATGAAACATCTTCTAATGGGTGTCTTCCAAGTTTGTTCAAATAAAAGCCCTTGGGTTTAAACTGGCCTCGCTCCGGGGGCCATCATGGCCCTCTTGTTTTTTATTCTTTTGTTTTTTTTTGTTTATTGTTATGTTTATTCATGCCAATGATGAATTACAGTTTTCTTTTTTTTCACATTATTTGAGCACATAATTTATGATAATATTTTATGTCTTGGTCACTGTTTATTTCTTTTTGTGGCTTTATTGTTATTGTGCTTTCTATACCTTATAGTAATATAGTAGTTCTTTGAAGTAATTAGATCAAGTTTTGGGGCCATATTTAGCTACATGAACAATCCATTTATTCTTTAATAACTTACAGAAAAAAAACAAATATATGGCCTAAGAATAAAAGTCTTTTATGTTAGAATTTGTCCATCTGTCTATTCATACAATGAATCTATTTTATGGAAAGGTGGACATTATATTAAGTGTCGTTGGTACTAATGGCTTCATTAGATCAACCATTACAAGTCAAAAGCAAGGAAAATAAACAAGATATGTAACTCTAGTATCCATTTCACCAAATTATCTGTTTTTTTTGTACATTAGAGTTGGGTTTGGATAATTAACAATGTATAATATTATAGTAGCATGTTTTGTATCTCCAAAGTTCTATATGTGCCATTGATTTTGTACTTATACACACATTATATAAATACAGGGGCCATTATAGTGTACTTAAAATTTGATATAATTATTTTTTAGCAGATGTGTATGGAGCAGAATTTGGGTATTTATTCATTTGACTACTTGTTGTTTTCATTTGCTTAAGTTTAAATCATATTCCTACAAATTTGAATCATTTGTGAGTAAATCAAAGTTCTTTACTTAAATATTTAGTTATTCTTTCTTACTATGTTTATAGTAAGTTGTAATATTCTAAAGCCAATGCCAGTACTTCATCTTAATTCGTTTAATTTAATATTAGATACCAATAAATTACTTTTTTTTAAAACATGTGCTATTTCTACATATTTAAAAGAAAGTGTGTTTTCTCGAACTTGTTTCTTACAAATGTATTTGTGCAACTCTTATTCCCATTTGATTCACACTGAAAATAAATTTGTATGTAGAGGCTATAAGAATTGTTTTTATAGAGTTTTATCCATATTCTAAGTTTATGAAATTATTAACATTAAATAACCTTAAGCGAAATAAAACTGACTCATGTCAATAAGAAGAACAGCAGACAAATAAAAACTAGAAACCACGTGATTAATATTTGTTTTTTTTGTGTCCTAGCTGGGTACCTGCCCTAAAATTCTAGCGCAAAATCTTAGTGACAGGAGATCACTCATGTATCTTAATTTTGGACAACCAGTCTAAGTTTTTTCAGTTGCCAAATAATGCGATGAAACCTTCGATCAAGAGTTCAACTTCCTAACAATATTGGTTACTATCTTTAGATATAAACACATTTTGCAATTTACTGTATGCATACATGTACATGTATGAAGTTCAAATTCCTGTATTTTGTGATTTTTTTAATTGATAATATTTGGCATGAACTTCAAAGTTTGGATATATCAGATAAATGTAGATATAAAGCATATTCTTTGTGGAGGGGGGATGAGATAAATATTCACTCTATCTGTCTACTTTTACTTGATACATGTATCTGCAGAGTTAACACTTACAAAAATACTTAAAAAACATAAAAGAAGATTTAAAGCAGCATGCCTCCAGATTAATGCTAATTTTCATGAAAATTTTGAAAATGTTTTTAAATGTGTAATATTGTGAATTAACCAACATTAAGCAATTTACACATTATCAATGGCTCTTACAAACCACGTAAATTACCAATAGTGGTCAAAATATGCATAAATAGCCTTTACTGCGTTAGTAACACGGTAGAAATATAATTGAAAATACTGAAAAATCAGTCATTAAGCGCACATAATATGTAAAATATTACTTGAATCTTGAAACTTTTTACTTTTCCTTACATCTTAGTACATTTTTCTCAAGTTTGATTTTATTGAAATATTTTGACTCATCTGTAGGCATGTAGCTTTAAGAAGATTTAGTGCAAATTTGTATTTTTTTCCTATAAAAGCACTTGAATATATATATACAGGTTTTTAAACAATTTAATTCAAATTTTTTTTTAATCACAATATTTCAAATTGAAACTTACCTGGTATTATTGTATTGTTACATTGCATTGACTTCAACTTTGTACGAAAAAATAGAAAAATACATTGCAATATGTCACTGTTTCTGTTAGAAAAGTGTTGTTTTTTGTGTCACTGTTTACTTTTTTACTGTCAATATATATACATGTACACAAAACAGTGAACCAGGTATACGGTGCATATTGATTACATTATACTGGATGACAAAATACATGTGCACAGTTTTATTTTTACCTTGTTCACTGTTTTTTTGACTGTCCATTGATACTGAACAGTGAACAGTTGTGTAATAAAGGTGCATTATTTACGTTACTTTGGACGACAAGTTACATGTGCACAGTTTTATTTTTTACCGTGTTCACTGTTTTTTTACTGTCAGTATATACTAAACAGTGAACAAAATGTACATAGATGGACAATTTTACAAAGTAGTGTCCTGATAAACGTGTTTATTTTTTTTTCTGTGTTCACTGTTTATTTTTGTTTGTATCACGATCCAAACAGATGTCATTGTTTCATACATTTGTATATTTATGCCATATTGACATGATATTTAACTAGTTAATAAAACATCTCATCAATGTCTATAATATTTATTGTTTGTTTACTTGTATCCATTCGAGCCGCGTCACGACAAAACCAACATAATGGGTTTGCAACCAGGAAACATGGCAACTTTATAACTTTACTGGTGGAGGAAGACCTCAGGTGCCCCGTGCATTTTTTCAGGCACAAACGGGCACCTGAGTAGAACCACCGACCTTCCGTACGCTAGGCCAGATAGCTTCTTTACATGAAAGAATCAAAAGTCCCTGACGGGATTTGAATGTACAACACATTTAAACATTGCACCACGAAGGCCCATCTGCAGTTCTGTTGGGAGACGTAAAAGGCATAAATAAGTATTACAAATTAAACATTTCAACTGATTTACATTGTCCTACCATTACATAAATAAGAACAACAAGGTCAACAAGGAAGGACAGCATTCAATGAACGCATCCCCAGCACAGAACCACCGGCAAGGACCCTAACAGGACGCCAAACAGGACAGGGCACTGCCAATGTAATTTAACATGAAAATTGATTGAATCAAGCATGAGGTTCCCATTTAGGAAACGTTTTTTTTTCAATTACATTAGCCACTTTGTGATAAAAAGTCAATTAACTATAGCTTTATAACTATTTATACACACTTCAAGTACATGTTTTCTTTGAGTTTTTAGCCACCTTATTTCGAATTGCAAGTTGTTTTTTACGGTAAAATTGGAAAAGACGGGCATCAGTCATGTCACATTTTTTTTTATTTCTAGCTCGTCTGTTTCGGAAAAAAAGTCGAAGCTATTATGATCGCTGCATCGTCGTTGTCGTGCAAAAACTTAAACGTAGCAATGATTCAAACACGTTTTCACCACGAAACATGGAATACCTGATTATTATTTCAAGATGCGGTTGTAAAACAAGGGGCATAATTCTGAAAGTTATACATTCGGAGTTATGCACCCATTTAACTTTTTGTCAAAATTGCTTTTTAGGAAAAATTATTGTACAACTATGAAAGAAAGGTATACTAACATGGAACTTGGAATACATGTAGATTATGACAAGGCACAGTTGTTAGACAATGGGCATAATTTTTAATGGTATACTTTCTGATTAATCCCCTATTTTATCTGAGAATTTTTGTCATATTCCTTTTTAAGTGGAATAATTTCAAAACTATGGAAGATGTCAACATGAAAATGGGAATACTTTGATATCATTAAAATGCATTGTTTGGACAATGAAAATTACTTTTTAGCTTAGAAAATGTGTGCGAATTGGTTAACAGACGAGCGGTAACACTGCATGCGGTGCTCTTGTTAAATCTTGTAACATTTTTATACATTTCAAGGTATGAACTACCGTTACCATAATGTTTCATACCTACCCTCATTTTTTATATGTTACATCGGACGTTTCAACATAGGCAACACTTAGCATTTCTAATGTCCAAATACATGTATTTAGGTATGGTCGAATGTCACAAAAAAGCATATGTTCACGAAACGTTAATTTTTTGTTACCTGCGTGTTGAGGAAATTTAAAGAGAATCAATGATACATTGATATGTGTTCTAGGGCTTGGCAATTCGTTTGGTATATAATTTCCTCTAATTTCGTGGGAAAGGCGTTGAAACGCATTTCAACTTGCAAATTTGTACGTTCGGTAGAAAATTCACAGATCACCAGAGACAGCTGTCATCCTCTCGGCTTTTACCAGTATAGAAAGTGTACTTTATTTTTGAATTCCATGTTGTGCATTTAACATTATTAATAAACTGGGGTCCAACGCTCCACTACTAACTATACTAATGGACAACGGGTATTTTCATATTGACCGATTACATTGCAGCATTTCTACTGTCTTTTTTTAAATTGCACGATTTTCCCGCCTCATTATAAACGAGAAAATCGTGCGTACAATAGGCAGCAGGCGTAAAATTAATAAAAATTCGGTTAAAGGCACATAAAGCCTCAGAAATTAATTTGAAGAAATAGCAAACATAATTATGTTTTATTATTATTGGTGTATTAACGAATTAAATCAAAGCATTTGAGATTTTTGACATGCTGAAAGCCATGTTGTATGCAAACTAATTTGTCATAACATAGCCAAACGTACGCAAGTGACAACTTAAATGGTATTTTGCCTACTTCAAAAATAATATGAGCCGTGCCATGACAAAACCAACATAATTGGTTTGCGACCAGCATGGATCCAGACCAGCATGCGCATCCGCGCAGTCTGATCAGGATCCATGCTGTTTGCTATCAGTTTCTCTACTTGTTATAGGGTTTATAAGCGAACAGCATGGATCCTGATCAGACTGCGCGGATGCGCAGGCTGGTCTGGATCCATGCTGGTCGCAAACCCATTATGTTGGTTTTGTCGTGACGCGGCTCAAATGTCGAAATTACTGGACTAATATAATTATAAAACGGTCGTCTTACCCTGGATCGTTTCATTTAATCGTTGTTTTTCTTCTAATCAAAATTTGATTAAACATGTAGTTAGGTCGACTTTTACCCAAGTTTTCACATATTCGGATATCTCGTGAAGTTGTCTATCTATATTTATTACTTTATTTTCTTTTTCTTTTTTTTTTCTTTTTTTTTTTTTTTTTTTTTTTGGGGGGGGGGGGGGGGGGGTTGTCGCAGATAGGACATCCGCATTTCTGCTGTTACCTCGTGATTGTTACAGATCAATGTAAGTTCGCCTTGCACTGACTTTACGTTTTGTGTACTAATCACGTGAAGGAATGCAATATTTTGGTGATTATTCATAAATAAAAATACATAGTAATATCAACGAAGGAATACTTAAAACCTTAAAAGCTTTTTGTTTCTTGAAATAAGTACACTTACAGAAATTTTTGTATGGAAGTCAAACTCCTACTTTGTTTAGATTTTCCTTTTTTAATGGCAAATAATTCCACATTCTGTGCTACTTTCGTCGCGATCGTGCTCTAGGGCCGTTATTTGAATATTTCTAAACCAGGAAGAAAATCGTTTCTGAGTCACAATGTGCCTTTAAGAAAATACTGTGTTGTGTATACTTAAGTTTTTTATATATAAATTTGACAGAGCGCGAACATTCGGTCGAATAATGCAATTGTCCCGCTTTTGCACGGAAATCACGTAATTTTTCTTTACGTATTGAAATAGAGCCTGTTTTGTGTGTATTTTGTGGAAATTTCTCTGTGTGTATATAATATGGTGATACAAGGATTTAATTAACTCCATAAAACGCGCGCAATAACAGAACTTGGGTAATGTATTTTTTTAAATATGTGATATTGGCCCAAACAAAATAACTGATTAAACTTGAAAAATCCAACTGGATTTGGACAACTGATGCACATGTGTTATAATTACGCAAGTAACCAATTTTGTTATTTTATCTGTTTATCTGTAATGACCATTTCATTTTCAGGAATGTATTAAATATGTCACATGTAAAGTCTCTTTTCTTTCTTTCAATGTTATAACGGTATTATTGTCAAATCACTGTCGCGATTACGGAATACCGTTAGGGCCATCGTGGTTAGACTTTCTAATCCAGAAGGCGACAATGCAACAGTGCGATGACGACAATATGACAATGCGATGACGACAGTGCGATGACGACAGTGCGACAATGCGATGACGACAATGCGATAATGCGACAATGCGATAGTGCGATGGTGACAATGCGATAATACGATGACGACAATTCGATAATGCGATGACGACAATTCGATAATGCGATGACGACAAAACGATAATGCGACAATGCGATAGTGCGATGGTGACAATGCGATAATGCAATGACGACAGTGCGATAACGCGATGACGACAATTCGATAATGCGATGGCGACAATACGATAATACTATCGCGTTGTCGCCATCTTACTATCACCATCGCACTATCGCATTGTCGTTATCGCACTGTCGCATTATCGCATTGTCGTCATCGCGTTATCGCACTGTCGCCATCGCACTATCGTATTGTCGTCATCGCGTTATCGCATTGTCGACTATCGCCTTCCGATGGACAATTTTAAACTGCTGACGAATAAGCTGACGGTATAGAATATGGGAAAATAATTTTACTTTTGTCAATAGATATTTTTCTTCTTGTTTTTTTTTGTATACTGAAAACGTTTAAATGAAATTATAAATTAATAAAATAAAAGTAACATTTTATATCAAAATATATGGGACAAATATTGCCAAAATCGATACTTTGATTGAATTAAATTCTTAGATAGGGGAAATACTTATATAAAATACACGAAAATGTAATAAACTGTGTGGAACTTTAAAATAAAGTCGAAAGATTTAAGATGAAAATGATGTTATGTTGACATTTAAAAGATGCAAACAATATTTAATTGGTCAGTATTACATAGAGGATATTCATGTTTTTTTCCACAAATACAGGATTTATTTTTATCGAGTGGTATGAAAATAAATATTTCATGAGTTGCGCTATTATTATCACAGTAAAACCAAACACAAATGAGCCGCGTCACGACAAAACCAACATAATGGGTTTGCGATCAGCATGGATCCAGACCAGCCTGCGCATCCGCGCAGTCTGATCAGGATCCATGCTGTTCGCTATCAGTTTCTCTACTTGTAATAGGGTTTGTAAGCGAACAGCATGGATCCTGATCAGACTGCGCGGATGCGCAGGCTGGTCTGGATCCATGCTGGTCGCAAACACATTATGTTGGTTTTGTCATGACACGGCTCAAATAACTAAAACAAATCAGGCTAATCTAAATGAAAATGAAAAACTTAAGTTGTCCGTTTATGCTTATTTGATTAAATAAAGAAATTGTTCTCAATATGTAAAACTGATGTCAAATGTACACGATTAAAGTTCTGTAAATAGTTCTGATACAGTTTAATGCGCTTAAAGTTCTACATTGTTAATTATCATGAAAATTTTGAAATGTATTAAAATGCATAATATTGTGAAGGAAATGAAGCTATTTACACATTATCAATGGCACTTACAACCCAGATAAATTACCAAAAAGAGATTGGTTTAAACATTTTTATTTAAGCTCGATTGCGAAACTTGCATTAATCACTTTCGATGTCATATGAAAATATGGAATACGCCCTGAAAATAGTACATTTGTAATTACCTTATGTGTATTTTTAGACCACTACATGTACTGATGTCATGAAAAATGAAATATTCAATAGTATACAGTGATTCTAAATTTGGTACGTGTTACAGTAAGACGGTATTATTAATCAATTAAAAAAAAATAAAGGCTCAATATGCCTCAGAT
>NW_026860316.1:47500-74326 GCF_026571515.1 Ruditapes philippinarum | reverse complement strand
AGGACCGCATATTGCGGCGCATAAATCCGAATCCGTACCAGCTTTACATATTGTTTGTCCGACCTTTGAATATCCTTTTATATTATGCAAGCTGGTGGTCTTATATAATCTAATCTCAATTTATATAATCTGCTAATCTAAAAATCAGTCAAATTTACGGTGTATTGAACTTACATCGGTCATTTACCGCAACGTTCGGCGTAAGTTATCCCCCCTTGATATGCTTGATTTTAAGGGAAACTTTTACATTTCCTAGTAATGAATACCAGATGAGTACCTAAACTATTTATCTATGGATCATGTTTTAATATTCCCTTTTTCATTTAGGCAAAATCAGTTGGACCATGTTACTAAAGTGTCTGTGTTCTCCATGTTAACAAATCAAAACACGAATACGCCCGTTATAATGCCGCCTATACATGTCAATACGGGTAAACAAGAAACCGTGAACGTTATACCCGTACGATACCTGATAGATAGATAGATAGATAGATAGATAGATTTATTTCAGTATTCAGTAAATTACATGGTAAAAACATATCCAATACATGATAAAACAATAAAAAACAAATATCAATGTAAAGAAATGCACCATATCAAAAACATCATACCAAGGATAACACAAAAAAGAGAACTAAATCTCTTATTTCCATTGTGGTCCTTAGATACTGATGGTTTTGACAAAGAGAGGCATGAAAATGACTTATCACAGTTTTAAATTAAAGAAAGACAAAAGTATACATAAAATTTTCAAATTAAAATAAATTAATAAAAATAATAAATATTAAGACTAGAGGATAGACACCCTAAGAGATAATTACCCATTAAGTAAATGTTTTTTAACAGATAATTTAAAATTGTATAATTTTGATTCCATCCTAATAGAAGAGGGTAGTTTATTCCACAATACACATCCATTGTAAGCAAAAGACTTTGATCCGAAACCTTTGACCTTAGGTAGCATATAACAACCACTTTCACTTGATCTGGTCCTGTAAGTATGAACAGAATCTAATGGAATAAAGTTTTTCCCATATATTCAGGGGAAAGTCCATGTTTTATTTTAAAAACATAACGGAGGCTAATTTGATCGACTCTTTTTTGGACAGGTAGCCAATTTAAAATTTTAAAGTGTTCATTATCAATATGTAACATATAACCAAGATTTAGAACAAATCTTATTAATTTATTTTATGTGACTTGGAGTTTATCCTTCCAGTATTTAGTAGCCCGGGAAACCAGAAACAACATGCATAATCAAAATGACATTGGATGAGGGCCATAACCAGAAGTTTCTATACAGAAACTTTAACCTTGCATTGGCCTTTTTAATACCGGTAATAGAACTTGCCATTGCTTCACCGGAGAGAGACTGACCAAGTGTTGCACCTAGATATTTGACATTAGAAGTTGACTGTATATCAGTCCTTTTACAACTGACATGAAGAGATGAACCTTTTTTTAACCTATGTTTAGAGCCAAATAAGATTGTCTCTGTTTTGCCTAAGTGAAGGGAAAGTTTATTGTCAATTAACCATTGACTGACAGAATTTAGTTCATCTGTCAGTTCTTTTTCAATAGATGACCTATTTTTACCTGTAACAAGAATAGCAGAATCATCAGCATAAAGAAGAAGTTTATTTTTAACAACAGCCTGCATATCATTTACATAAATTAAAAACAATAATGGTCCCAAGATAGACCCTTGGGGAACACCACAAGTAACCCTTTCATGTGAGGAAAAAGTACCAGATACATCAACAAGTTGTTGCCTATCAGACAGATATGACCTAAACCATTGTAATACATCAGTACTAAGACCAATGGCTTCTAATTTCATTAAAAGGATTGAATGGTCCACTGTATCAAATGCTTTTTGAAGATCCATTAAAATCATGCCTACAAGATTACCTTTATCCATATGTAGCCTAATG
This sequence comes from Ruditapes philippinarum, assembly GCF_026571515.1. Taxonomy (NCBI): domain Eukaryota; kingdom Metazoa; phylum Mollusca; class Bivalvia; order Venerida; family Veneridae; genus Ruditapes; species Ruditapes philippinarum. Next base: position 72,392 of record NW_026860316.1, on the reverse strand, counting down.
AAATCAGATAGATGTGTAAGACAAGTGTCCGTGGAAAAACCACCTCTAAATCCTGATTGAAATTTATATAATATGTCCATTTCTTTAAGATAGGAAGAAATCTGATCATAAACAACCCTTTCAAAAATTTTAGAAACAATGCTTAATATGGAAACAGGCCTGTAGTTGCCAACTTCAGTTTTATCATTCTTTTTGAAAAGAGGAACAACTCTGGCTGCCTTCAAATCATCTGGTACTGTGCCTTGTATCAATGACAAATTTATAATGTGTGTTAAAGGTAAGGCAATAATAGATGCACTATCTCTTACAAAACGTGAAGGAATACCACCCAGACCAGTGGATTTGTTTGAACCTAGTTTATTCAAATACTTAATTACACTTTTTTCAGACATCAATGAAAAAGAAAAATTATTAAATATAATTCTTTTTGATAAATAAAAAGAAGATACAAACTGTTTACCAAAAATGTTTAATGCCGGAGGTAGTTTTGCAGTAAGATTTGATGCAACATTACAGTAGAAATTGTTAAATTCTTTAGCAACCTTTTGTTTATCAAAACAAATTTCTATAACACCTATTTTTAATCCAATATTAATCTTACAAGATGAATTGTCCTTTTTAGAAGGTAGACCAAGCTCCTTAAGGGATTTCCATAGGGATTTTTGATAGTTGACAAAAGAAACGGGAACAAAATTCAGAAAAAATAGTAATCAATTGTAGCCAAAGGTGAAAAACTCATGCCGAAAACGTTGCGGCAAATGACGGATGTTACTCCTTGTATTTTTTTATAATGCTGTAAAATTTGACCAGTTTTAAAAGAGACTGATTGGGTTCAATTGAAAATATATTTTTGAGGCCATATACTCGGATAATACTAAAAGATATTAAGATGTAGCAGAAACGTTTTTAAAAACCGTTACACGATCGAAAATATGCGCCAAAATCTGCAGTCCCGTTTTCGAGTTCCTATGAGTGGTCGGGACTAGGGACAAGTAACAAACAATATATTTATTTAGTTAATTTTGTACTTATTAGAATATGACGCGATTAAAAACAACTAAATACAGTAAAATATTTCTCGTCTTATGACACCTGGAGTGATTTTAGATTATGCAAACTTGGAATTGCAATGTTTTTATCAAATATCCCTTCATACAAAAGAGACACGAAAAGGAAAATAAACCGGCTTATATTAAATAGATATTTATCCAGTTTAGAAAAAACCTAAAATTGCCCATAGGAATTGAGAACCTTTTCCCCAAAGCACATATTTTTGGTAACTGATATAATGTTAAATGGGTCATTTGTTTCTGTGACTTAGATTTCGATACTTCACAACAACAGGTGTCAAGTGCTGTGTGGCAGCTGTAAAAAGATGCCACGTACTTCACTTCAGTGTTGTTATATTTTGATGGTCCGTCGGGATCATTGATGCCAGCACTATTAAGTGTTGAGAATTGAGTACCGCTCAAGCCGGTGCTAGAGGTGAGCATTAATCACAACAAAATTACAAGATAATTGCAGCCTTGGTTTGATTGAGTCTGTACATGAGGGATAATGAATACGTGCAACATCCCTCACGCCTCCTAGCACCGGCTTGAGCGGTACTCAATTCTCAACACTTAATAGTGCTGGCATCAAAGGCCCGTTTTCAGAAACGATTCTTAATCTTAATCTCGACTCAAACTCACGAAAGGTCGCCTCAAGTAACGCTGGAGTAGACTTACGGTAAGTAACTCACAATGTGCACAAAGATATTCGTTTTGTTTACTCAACCTTACCTCTCGTGAGGGAGACTTCAAAAGTTGACCGATCGGTTTTATTGCATAACATCACTCAATTTACATTGAAAAAGTGTAACCATGTCGTTTAAAAGAGTGTATTTCACCGAAGTGGTGATTTTGTTAAAGAATTAATTATTAAAAATCTTTATTTATATGAAGGTCAAAATACTACATTGTTTACATTTTTCAACCATCATTATACATTACTGCACGTTCAGTGCAACTTTAAATAGTTTTTAATTATTTTTTAAGACTTAAAATAGAAAGAGGCATAACGTGATTTTAACAAGACTGTTTTATTTAAATCTTTGTCGTTGGTATTTGCAAATATATAATCCTAATCTTTTTAATTTCTTGAATCAATTTCAATGATATTGTACATAATCCCCCCTAAAAGAACAACAACAACAAACAAAACAACCCTGTTTGATCGTGATGCTGGAATACCTAACGACTGAAGCGGTAAATCATTTATCAGCTGTTATTAAAGTTACAATTTAACGCCATACTCGTTTAGTAAAGTGTGTTTTACATGCTAAACAAATGTTCAAGATATTGTTTTGCTACGTGGATTTCGATTTTTGTTTTTAATTAAAATACTCAGACGTCAACGCTAACTTTATGCCTTGGTTATTCATGACGCCAGGAAGATATTTTTCTGTCATTTTCCTTTGAAATATCTTCAAATATATAGATTGGGATTATATGTCAATCCCAAAATTTAAACAGTGTGATATAACTTGTATCTAACTGTTATGCATATGCCTATATTTAGATGCATACGACAAATCATCCGAGGATTTGAGTCCAGAATCATCGATGGTCACATTTACAAACACAGGATATAAGGAAATTTGAAAATCATATAAATTAATTTCTTTTTGGCAAAAGTACTAGTATCCGGCGAGCTGAATACCCTGTTAATACTTGTGTCACACTGGGTACACCCCTTTGAAAATCAAAATTTTTGATAAAATTCAACTTCTGACATAAATTTAATGGGATCATCTCTATCCCTAAGTGTTTGTTTTTCAACATATTTTTTCTAAAATACTGTCAGTTCGCGTATTTGATGCACTTAAATGTATACTGGACGAAATTTATTCAAAATCAATTCTCAAAACTAAGTGGTATTCAGTATCATTTTATTCAGGCACATCAAGGTAGCCCCCTCCTAATCTCGTAGATTCTCTACTCTCCTGAGTTCACTCGACTCTTACTTATAACCTGAATACCACTTTACTGAAAGGTGATAACTGTCTTAACCGTTAGGCAATTTTATGGGTTTTACTCAATGCGTGTGAGTGTAAGTATCCATTCTGAATACGGGCCAAAGTCTTAATCAGATACATGTTACCTATATAATTGAGGAATTATATAATTATGTTTAAATAAAATCATGTTTGCTTATTCTCAATATTCTTCAGTTGAATGATGAGTTACAATGAATACCGACCAGAATGTTTAACGATTTTAATTATATATACCGCCGACAATAATAGATGTATGAAAACTATCAAAAGAAGGCAAAAGTCGCCTCGCGATTCTTACGATGTTACCCGAAATCAGCCAAAAACTTTATACATTGATTTAAACAGCATAGGCATCCCCTTTTAAGAATATTTGCGCCACCGATACATGCACGTTGAAGTATTTATGAGCTCTATATAAAGTATGATTTGAATACAAATGCTAGTTTTTTAGAAACATTGACAGTCTGAATAGATTCAATTATATAGGTATATCATGCAATGTAAATCATACAGTTAGAAGGTTTTTTTTCCCTCAAAAATAACAACAAAAAAGAAATGTAATAGTGATCACACCCTTGATGGATAGAATTTAAAACACAGATGAGCTTCATTGAAATTTTGTGAAATTTAAGAAAACCATTCTAAACCATAGTCACGTGTTTGCTCTTGTTTGAACTGAAAAGACGATGTAAATGGTCTGATCTACGTTCTTGATAGACCTGGATTGTACGTCTTAGATAGCCTGATGTAATTTTGAAGAAAAAGGGATGGGGATTAGGAGCGGGAGCGGAAACGGTGGTGTGAGCGAGAACGGTACCGTGAGCGAGAGCGGGATCGTGAAAGTGACATGAGCGAAAGCGGAACGGTAGCGGAAGCGAGGTGAGAATGAGGTAGGGGATAGTAAGAACGATGATCCAAATTCTACTGAAGTTGTCACCCTTCAATCATTATCAGGGTAAAGAGTTCATATCCGAGCAAAGACGTCATACATTACATCGGCTGATAGACTTTTGAAGTCATCTGTTCATTCACTGATAATTTCTTCGACGGCGGTAAACTTTCTGTTGTCAGAAATTTTTAATTTGAATTCTTTAACTTTGATGGTATTTTAAGAATATGAGACAAAATATATCCAATGCTCAATTGTACATTTGATATTTACTGTCTTTTTTGTTTGTTGTAGAACTCATTCAAATCGTATTAAAGTCATTTTTGAGTTGATTATGACAGTCAGAGATATTTAGCATACATTTGCCGATATATACTTTATGTTCCTTTGGATGTGAAATATATACATTGTCAAAGATTATTTGTCTGTTGTTGTTTTACATCGAAAACAACTTGGTAAAAGTACTTTCAATTTGTGTAAAGTGCAAGGTTATTATGCATAAAGGCCGACCCGTGCCGATTGCTTCAGTAAATAGTGAGTTAAATGAATGTTATTGGTCAAAAGTGCATGCAGATGTAAATATTTCTGGTGTGAAACATTATTGTCATGAGACTGAAAACAAATTACACTTAAATCATTTATTTTTTAACTTACAAAAATATACTTTGTTTTCAAAGCACAAAACAACCAAAATGATAATAATGTAAGAAATTCATACAAATATATATTTTCAAAGATAATGTAAGGATTTTATTAGAAGATTTTTCCTAAAAACATTTAAACGTAATTAAAAAGATTAAGATTATTGATATTTGATCAAATTGAATGCTGCCTTCTGTGTAGAAAAATAACACCTATAAAAAGCATTTTGTCATATAAAGTTATTTTCCTGCCCTGATCACTTGTATCAGGTGGTTACTTGACGTCATTGTCTTCATCCAGAGCCAGTCTTTTGCTTAAAATTGTACATCTAAGCTCAGCAGTAAGGGTTTTGAATACTGTTGTACATTCATCAATTATTTCACGACCAGTCATCTGTTTTCCGTTTACTTTAAGTATATCTGAATAATAGTTGGTGTCGAGAGTGTCAGGTACATACGAGCCATAATATATTCTATGTGGCAGTAAGGCTAGCATGTCCACAGAGTTGTTCACAAGTGATTTGTAACTCAGCGCCATAGAGGTTGTAAGAATACTTAAACATTGTCGTGTTGGCACTTAGTGATAATACACATTATCATTATATTTGCTTTTAGCATATACATATTCTTTCTCAAGCCAGTTTTTTTATAATCGGTTTGCAACTTTGGATGATAGAGTCAACTTGATATTTTTCCGCTATATATACAATGCGCAAAACATTGGTTTTTCTGACATTGCAAGCTCTACCAAATCATTACATTATAAATCCTAACATAAAACAAAATCTCAAAGATGGAGATATCTTGTATTCCACAGTAAAGACTTTTATTAATGAGATCAGAGATCTTTACAAGTATCTCTTTTATATATTAATTTTGTATGAACCCGGAACTAACGGTCTTTTTAAGACCCAGGTTGAACATGAATAATTATATGATAAAACGACCGAAGGAACTTTCAATGAAAGGAAAATGGAAGCGGAATTTGGACATCTATTTGATCGAGCGTATATATAATTATATTGCTTTTAACATCATATACACACGTTTCCCAGATGTCAAAGTAAGAAGATTGTTTTAATCAATTGAACAGTGCGTTACGTCAAGTTAAACCATCAAATGAACAAAAATGGTATCGGACCCACTGCACTGCGTTGCAATCGAATCAACCGCCGACTGCGTTAGTATCATTGTTTGGCATTTATTGTGTAATCAGGCAATAACATTATCAAAAGTTCCAAAATATTGTAGTTTTCTTTGCAAGTATCATTCAAACGATGTGATGCCGTTGTATTATAGGGTCTTTTTGCACACGTTTTTTTTACCAAATTAGGCAAAATGTACAGACGTATTGCATTAACGACATTGTATTACATGTGCGTGTAATAAGTTGAAATAGTACACATGTGAGCTCCCGTCTCACTAAGTGTTTCCACCAAAACATTAAAACATCAAACAAAATTCAGTCATAAACTTACCAACAACAGCAAACGGCCATTATTTATCAATCGCTTCTGCAACGAATACTCCACCGCCGTTGCGATGGACCCACCGCTTCTGCGAATGCTATGACCGCAGTCACTTTTAACACAAATTCGACTGTATATATAATTTTCGTAGCATCGATTGTATTGTCATGAAAATAGCTTATTTTCGCTATCCATATTTATCCATAGTAAGACCCTTAACTAGTTTTTGTACAATTTTTTAAACTGGGCTGAGCTCATGTTAGACGCTTTGATTAGTCTGGTCAAATCCCCAACACTCTATTCTGAAAAATAAACTAAATTGAAGTACAACAATGTATTTTATTTAAAAAAGTCTTTGAGTCCAAATTTACTTGATAGTATCTCCAGCAGCAATCTGCCACCACTGGCACCGGTAATACATTTTGAACTAGTTTGGTTGCAAACACACTTGGAATAAGCGAATGAAACATTGCAAAACTTGACTTAATGGCGAATATTTTTAATAAAACTATGTAATCATACTGTGATTACCTGTAGTGTGCGTAATACTTATTCTCTGTGTGTCGTCAAAATATGTTTATTTTACATTTAAAAAGAGATTGTATAGTAATTATCAGTTTTTCAAATATCATTTTTGAGCAGCAAATAATTTGGTAATTTTAAAACATTCATACAGTAAAATTTACTGTACAAAATACAGTTATATCAACCGAACTAAAAAAACAATATGTAAAACATATATGCATGCTAATTACATATCTCCTATTTTTTGTTACTCTGTTTTCGTTTATCCCTTCTGAAGATATATATCGCATCTTTTTAAGATCGCATCTTTTTAAAGTTCGGTAAAGGACTTTGAACGCAATAGTTATAATACACAGAACGGATACGGTATTTCGGTCTAACAATGGTGATCACAGAACTCGGAATGATTCCCTGCACGTCGGTTCCCGTCGTTCTCAGAATGAGGCAGGACGAGACAAATGAAACTTAAATAAAGGTGCAAGATAAGTCCGAAATTTAAAATATGCGAAAATAAATCTGTATTTTTTTTAAAAAAAGATCAGTTGTGACACAGGTTGCGGAACTTATATTAAGTGCTAAATATAAAATGACTTAAATTTCGCTCAGAAACAAATAGTGATTACTACATTCTCATAAGAAATTTGTTTTAGCCCGATTATTCGAAAAATCGGGAGAGCTATTGTAATCACCCAGACGTCAATGGTGTCGTCGGCGTCACGCTATGATTAAGTATTTGCATGCAGGTTGGTATATCCAAAACTACTGTATGTAATGGGTTGAAGGTCCACACACTATAGGAGGTCACTATCCAAGGCCCATAACTCTTGTGTGGGTTTTGACAGAATATTTGCCTTTTTGACTAAGAAACTTCTAAATTATCCAGGCTCTTGTATCAAACACAGAGCGTCCTTGCTCTTCTTAATAGACAAGTCGCAAGCTTAAACATTCTTTTTCGTAGAACTTTCACTTTAGTCACCGGTACTATAAATAAACTAAAATTTCCAAAGAAACATGCGATAAAAGTCATCACGAAGATTGTGGTGATTCACACGAGGATTAAAGTTAAGGATGCGAAAAATTCAACGTTGAATGGTGCCAACAGTTTCATACGAGAATGTACAACCTTACTACTTTATCTAAAAAAATACAAAAGGGCGGCAAAAGAGATTGTAGAAAAAAACTTACATTTCATTATGGGACCTTTAACCGGCCCAAACAGGACATCGTATATTTCATCTGCACTTACCCAAGTGGAAGATAACATTTAGAAGACGTAAGTAGGGTCTGCTGGCTGGGGGTATAGTTGTACAAATATTACAGGTGTGAATGTGGTTGTAAACAAAGTTTCTTCATTTATTTTTCAATGTACAAAAATGTACTTTTATTAAAGCAGTGATACCAATCATTATGAAAGTGACAGACATCATGTATATATAGATATTTTCTAAAATAACGACTTTAATAAACGTTTTGTAAACGTAATCATACCGGTATCGATTATTGATAAATTATTTAAAATAAACGCTGTCTTCTTGAAAGAAAAATAACACATATAAATAGCGTGTCATATATATATTGAGCGAACAGCTACAAGGTGTAATTGTCTTCATACAGTGCCAGTTTTTTGCTTAATATTGTACATCTAAGCTCTGCAGGAAGGGTCTGGAAAACTATTTTACATTCATCAATGATTTCACGGACAGTAATATTTTTTCCGTTCAAATCTCGTGTTTGTGAATGACAGTCGGTACAAAGAGTGTCGGGTTTATACGAGCCATAATATATTCTATGTGGCATTTTTGCGAGAATTTCCACAGCGTTGTCTATAAGTGATTTGTAATTCAGTGACAAAGACGTCGTAAGAATACTCAAACATTGTCTTGTTGGCACTACGCTATGATGATAATAATTTGAATAATATTTGTTGCTTTTAGCAGATACATATTCTTTCTGGAGCCAGTTTTGCATAATCAGTTGGCAAATTTGGATGATAGGGTCAACTTGATATTCCTCAGCTATAGGTACAATGCGCAGAACATTGGCTTCTGAAAAAATAAAATAAGAAAGAAATGCAATTAGACTTGGCCGTACGAAAGATCGGCGGGGACACGCGTGTATTCCCGATTTCTTCGTGAATTCACAATTTTATCTTCGGGAATTTACGATTTCAACTTCACAAATTTATGATTTCAATTCTCGAAGTGGAATTCGTGTAGCTGAAATAGTAAATTCATGAAGTTAAAATCGTGAAATTGAAGCCATGAATTCATGAAGTTGAGTTCGTGAAGCTGAAATAGTGAATTCATGAAGTTAAAATCGTGAATTCGTGAAGTTTAAATCCTGATTTCATGAAGTTTAAAATCGTGAATTCAACATGAAGTTGAAATCGCTTATTTTTGATGTTGAAATCGTGGACTCGTGGAGATGGAATTAAGTATTCAAGATGTTGAATTCGTTAAATTGAAATCGTGCATTGATGATTTCACGATGTTAAACTTGTGAATTCACTGATCATAAAGTTGAAATGTCCCCACCGGTCTTTAAATTAATTCTGCCATACCGTTTGTTAAAGATCAAAACAATCAACCGATTTTCTTTAACCATTTAATTATAAAAAAAAAACAAAAAAAAAACATTAACGTTCAATACACAAAACAAAACACATAGCAAGCATATCATTTCTCAATTTTACTTCATTATTTGCTACTTAGGTATTCTTTCATCTACTAGAATCTACTGTATCTGTTAAACGTATTGACTTTATTAAGCTGATAAAAACAAAGATAAAATTTAAACAACGATAATATGTGCATGAAACTAAAGGTTTCATGTACCATGTACTTATGTGTGTCATTTACAAAATATCATTATTTACCTGTAACTGGCTTAAATGTCCCTGGATTAATACACAGTAAAAATTCATGAAATTCTGAATGGTTCTTTCCTTTCAAGAAGACTGCTGATTGCTGCTTTTCTTTGAAATCATTTTTGAACATGGCATCAAAAACTGGTGAAGAAAGTATAAGAAAGTTTTGTGAAACATACAGTTCTTGTTGATCATCGAAAACTAAACATACTTCATCCAAACACTTTCCAGGTGCGGTAAACGGCTCCGGACACTTCTGACATTTTTCTTCCTTCTTATCTTCTTTGTGTGTACTCATTTCAAACCTGTTTTATAATTAAATCCTTGAATGAATAACGATATTTATATATAGTTTTATTTAAATTCTTGAATGAATACATTTTTTCATTCAGCCATTTAACGAATACAACAGGTTTAAACTGACTGTCCTAACTATCTTTCTACAAAAACCAAAGAAATAACAACTCTGTTATGCGTTTGCGAGAGAAATGCTTATTTATTGTATGTGCACGACTAAATATGTTACATATATTTCACATTTATGTAAACCAAAACTTAGACAATGGAGGAATACACATCCTACTAAACAGTATATATCTACACGGATATGAAAATAATAATCTGTATTATTATGTCTTTCAATATATAAAATTTTGATTGACAGATAGCATTATCTTGACCCTATGCAAAATTAAGAGGTCACGTTAACAAGCATGTTCCGAACAAATTTATGAAAAATGTAGTTTTCACAAAATTGATCGCAAATCCGTCTTAGGAATGACAGCCGCCCACGAACAACCTAACCTACTTTGTAGGGGGAAACGTGTTTCCGTGGCATGCACGTTAAAGTTTATTTAAACGTAAAACTTTAAATTCATTCCTCAGGATAAAGGAATCACGGAACATTTCCGAACATGCTAAAAAAGAAAATCAATATCACCAAAGGTACTACACGTCTGATATCATTCTTGAATTTGAATTTGAAATTGCCACGTAGAAAATCTCGCTAGAACTGATTTCAACAATCAATACCCGCCAAACATAAACTCTTATTCACGAACCGTGACAAACCGGTTTTGTTATACAATGTCCGTAAGGACAATAGTACTCAACTATACGATGTAATGTTGAGTACTTAAAATGATATACAGATCAATACTAACAAAATCCATTTATAAAGCTATCAATACACCACGATATATCTTATCTACATTTGTTACGCGTTAATCTTTAGTTTTGCCAAGACAGGTTCGTAATGTATAGTTCATACACGTTAGATAAAATCACATCGATATGGTTATTTAAAGCATACGAAATCACTTGTTATTAAGCGGACTTCATCATAGAAAACGTTATTCAGAAAACAAAGTTTATTTTATACAAAAGAATGAAAATGTGGAAAAGTTATATGTACTATGATTTTAATTATTTATTTAGGCATGTAATTTTGTGTGTTTTTGTCAAAAGGACACATTGAAGAATCTTACAGCAGACGAAATTAAATTTAACTAGATCTCAAGGAGAGGAAATTACACAAAATAGGTCCCATTATACAAACACATTTGTTAGTGTTTCGAAAGTTTATAAAAGTTTGCGTTACTGGACATGTACGATAGCTTGAAATTACTCCATGTACTGCCATTGAAGATCGATTAGCATGAAATTATCGTTAAGTTTGTGGCATTTTAGTTTCTTCTATCGTTTTCTAGTCAGTCGGCTCGAAGACATCACGCTTAATATATGTTGCCTGCATTTTTTTCCGTCACATTCAGGAGCAGATAACTCGAAGTTAAGCATACCGAGACTTTATTTTATTTACATCATTTTCAGTTACTTTATTTTCAGTTATTATGTAAAGTTTAAAACATTTCTATCGAAAATATTTCTTAGTAAGCTTCAATGTTTTAACGTTCAAAAAGGAGCACGTATCAAAGAAAAAATATATATCAGTTTTCATAAACTACTATCAAATTAACCGATTTTGTTTTACCATGTAATTGTCAATAGACATTTACTTCCGATGCACAAAACAAAACTTATAACAATTATATCATTTACTATTCTTCTTTGTTTATTATTTATTTTTTTATTTATTTTATTTATTTTTTGTTGCTGCTTTGGTACTATATAATCAGGTCATTACTCTGTGGTAAATAAAACTGAAACAAAATGCACAAGTATATAGAATAATAGGAATTGACAAAAGAAGTTTTCTTACATTGTCATGCATATTTATATAAGCATTAGTTTATATTTTTACTTAAAACTCAATTCGCACCATCATATTATCATGTATAATGATTCAAAGATTGTTTAGAAAAAAAACCATACAGCTTACTTTGAACGTTAAACTGCAATTATTACAGACACACCCTATTCCGCAACATATCCTACCTAATAGTTGATCCAGGAATTATAAATAATTATATATAGCTTTTTAATCATGGAAACAAAGACAGTTACACAAGTCGATTGACTAAACGCTTACCTATTATTGTATAAGGAATGGTAGTACCCTTTTGATGTACAAATTGGAATGACAAAGGTATTTAATATATAAAACATTTTTAACTACAGAAAATAGACTTCTACTCTTTTGAGCTTTTCAAAGAATTATAATTTCTAAAGTTATACCAAATCATCACAAGCATAAATCCTAACATAAAACAAAATCTTAAAGATGGAAATATCTTGTATACCCCAGTGAAGACTTTTGTTAATGAGATCAGAGATTTTTACTAGTATCTCTTTTATATATTAATTTTGTATGACAAAAATATTTTTGAACCCGTGACTTACGGTCTTTTTTAAGTCCCAGGTTAAACGTGAATAATTCTATGATATTTACGACCAAAGGAATTTTCAATATAAGGAAAATGCAAGCGGAACCCGGACATCTATTTGAACAAGCGTATACAATTGTGTTGCTTTAAACACCAAATAAACACGCTTCCCAGATGTCAAAGTAAGAAAAGGGTTGTACTCAATTGAATAGTGCGTTACGTCAAATTCAACCCTCAAAATGTACATAAATGGTATCGGGGCCAGTGCACTGCGTTGCAATAAAATCTGCCACCGCCTGCGTTGTAATAATTGTTTAGCATTTATTTTGTAAACAGGCAATAATAATTATCAAACGTTCCAAAATTGGTTGTTTTTGCAAGTATCATTCATACGATATGATGCAGTTGTATTGTAGGGTCGTTTTGCACACATTTGTACGTGTTTTTTTACCAAAATTAGGCAAAAGTTACGTCCTCCTGTCAAATTGTTAAATAGTGTTTGCAAAAAAGGCAATGTATTTCACCGTGTGCGTGTTATAAGTTGCAAAAGTACATATGTGTGCTCCCGTCTAACTAACTGTGTCCACTTAAGCATAAAACAAAATTCAGTCATACACTTACCAAGAACAGTAAACGGTCACTTTTGATCCACCCCTTCTGTGACGAATACTCAATTGCCGCTGCGATGGACACACCGCTTCTGTGAATGCTATGGCCGCAGTCACTTTTAACATAAATTCGACTGTATATCTAATCTTCGTAGCATCGATCGAATTGTCATGAAAATAGCTAATTTTCGCTATCCATATTTACCCATAGTAAGACCGTCAACTAGTTTTTGTACATTTTTTAAACTGGGCTGAACTCATGTTAGACGCGTTAATTAGTCTTGGTCAAATCACCCACACTCTTTTCTGCAAAATAAACTAAACTGAAGTATTTTATTTAAAAAAAAACGCTAAAAATATTATATGAAATAAAAATATATATTAAATATGAAATGGAGAAATGTCTTTGAGTCCAAACTTTCTTGATAGTATCTCCACCAGCAATCTGCCACCACTGGCACCGGTAATACATTTTGAACTAGTTTGGTTGCAAACATACTTGGAACAAGAGAGCGAAACGATGCAAACTTGATTAAATGGCGAAGATTTTTAATAACACTATGTAATCATAATGTGATTACCAGTAGTGTGTGTAATATATTTTCTCAATATGTTTATTTTACATTGAAAAAGAGATTGTATAGTAATTATCAGTTTTTCAAATATCAACTTTGAGCATTATATATCTTTAGCCAATAATTTGATAATTTTAAAACAATCATGCAGTAAAATTGACTGTACAAAATACAGTTATATCAACCGAACTAAAAAACAATATGTAAAACATATATGCATGCTAATTACATATCTCCTATTTTTTGTTACTCTGTTTTCGTTCAACCCTTCTGAAGATATGTATCGTATCTTTTTAAGATCGCATCTTTTTTAAGTCCGGAAAAGGACTTTGAACGCAATAGATATAATACACAGAACGGATACGGTATTTCAGTCAAACCTGTTTCGCTGAGAAACAAATAGTGATTACTACATTCTCAATAGACATTTGATTTAGTCTAATTATTCGAAAAATAGGGAGAGCTATCGTAATCACCCAGACGCCAGTTAAGTATGCGACAAATTCAACGTGGAACAGTTTCATTCGAGAATGTTTTGCTACTTTATCTATAAAAATACAAAAGGGCGGCACAAGAGTTTTCAGAAAAAAAAAAAAACAACTTGCATTTCATTAGGTGTCCTTTAACTGGCCCAAGCAGGACATCGTATATTACAGCTACACTTACCCAAGCGGAAGATAACAGTTATTTAGAAGACGTAAGTAAGCTCTGCTAAGTGTATACAAATATTACAAGTGAAAATGTGGCTGCAAACAAAGTTTATTCATTTAACTTTCAATGTACAAAAGTATACTTTTTATTAAAGCATACAAACCATTCGACACAGCAATCAGTAAGAAAGTAATGTATTTATAGATATTTTTAAAAATAAATAATTTAAAATAAACACTGTCTTCTGTAAAGCAAAATAACACCTATAAAAAGCATCGTGTCATATATACATGTTTATATTGAGCAAACAGCTACAAGGTGTAATTGTCTTTATTGTCTTTATACAATGCTAGTTTTTTGCTTAATATTGTACATCTAAGCTCAGCAGGAAGGGTCTGGAATACTGTTTTACATTCTTCAATTATTTCATGGACAGTGACATTCTTTCCGTTTATTTCTCGTGTTTCTGAATGATAGTTGGTACAAAGAGTGTCAGGTGTATACGAGCCATAGTATATTCGATGCGGCATTTTGGCGAGAATGTCCACAGCGTTGTCTACAAGTGATTTGTAATTCAGTGCCAAAGACATCGTAAGAATGCTCAAACATTGTCTTGTTGGCACTACGCTATAATGATACGAATGATAATTATCGTTGCTTTTGGCAGATGCATATTCTTTCTCGAGCCAGTTTTTTATAACCGATTTGCAACTTTGGATGATAGTGTCAACTTGATATTCCTCTGCTATAAGTACAATGCACAGAACATTGGTTTCTGAAAAAATAAAATAAAAATAAGATAAAAAATCGAAAAGTGCAATAAGACATGGCCGTACGAAAGATCGGTGGGGACACTTCCAGAATGTACGATTTTAACTTCATGAATTTACGATTTCAATTCCTTAAATGGAATTCGTGAAGCTGAAATAGTAAGTGGATTTCTAAAGTTGAAATCTTGATTTCGTGAAGATAAAGTCGTGAATTCACGAAGTTGAGTTCGTGGAGCTGAAATAGTAAATTCATGAAGTTGAAATCGTGAATTCGTAAGGTTGAAATAGTGAATTCATGAAGTTGAGTTCGTGAATACACGAAGTTGAGTTCGTGAAGCTAAAATAGTCATTTCATGAAGTTGAAATTGTGAATTTGTGAAGTTGAAGTCGAGAATTCACGAAGTTGAGTTCGTGAAGCTGAAAAAGTGAATTCATGAAGTTTAAATCGTGAATTCGTGAGATTTAAATCAAATCCTGAATTGATGAAGTTTAAAATCGTGCATTCACTACGAAATTTAATTTTTAAAGTTGAAACCGTCAATTTATGAAGTTATAATCATGTATTACATCGAAGTTGAATTCTGAAAGTTGAAACCGTGAATTCATGAAGTTAAAATCGTGAATTCAACGCGAAGTTTAGATCATGAATTCATGAAGTTCAAATAGTGAATTCAACACGATGTTGAAATCGCTTATTTGTGAAGTTGAAATCGTGGTCACGTGGAGATGGAATTGTGTATTCAATAAGTTGAATTTGTTAAATTGACATCGTACATTGATGATTTCACGATGTTAAAATTGTGAATTCACTGAGATGAAATCTGGAAATCTTGAATTTGAAATGTCCCCACCGGTCTTTTAATTGATTCTGTCATACCGTTTGTTAAAGATCAAAACAATCATTAGATAAACCGTTTTTCTTTTACCATGTAATTATAAATAAGCATTCACGTTCAATACACGAAACAAAACACATAGAAAGCATATCATTTATCAATTTTACTTCATTGTTTGCTTCTTAGGTATCATTTCATTAAGAATATACTCTTTTCTGTTTAACGGAATGACTTTAATAAGCTGATAAAAACAAAGATAGATTAGGACAACGATAATATGTGCATGAAATTAAAGATTTCATGTAACATGCACTTATCTGTGTCATTTACAAAATATTATTATTTACATGTAACTGGCTTAAATGTCCCTGGATTAATACACAGTAAAAATTCATGAAATTCAGTATAGTTCTTTCCTTCCAAAAAAACTGCTGACTGCTGCTTTTCTTTGAAACCATTCTTAAACATGGCCTCAAAAACTGGTGAAGACAGCATTGTGACACATACAGTTCTTGTTGATTATCGAAAACTAAACGGACTTCATCCGTACACTTTCCAGGTGCGGTAAATGGCTCTGGACACTTTGGACATTCTTCCTCCTTCTCATTTTCTGTGACTGTACTCATTTCAAAACTGTTTTATTATAAAGTCCTTGAATGAATAAAGTAATATAGATATAGCTTTTTTATTTCATGAATGAAAAAGTTAATAAGTTTTTCCTTCAATCAGCCATTAAACGAATATCACAGATTTAAACTGACTTGATATACAAATCAATACCAGCAAAATACATTTATAAAGCTTTCAATACACCACGAATCAGCTATAAAATGTATCTTATCTACATTTTTTGACGTTTTGCCAAAACAGGTTTGTAATGTATAGTTCGTACACGTTAGATAAAATCACATCGATATGGTTATTTAAAGCATACGAAATATACGAAATCACTTGTTCGTAGGCGGACTTAATCATAGAAAACGCTATTCATAAAACAAAGTTTAATTTATACAAAAGAATAAAAATGTGGAAAAGTTATATGTACTGTGATTTGAATTATTACATATAGCTATGAAATTCTGTGGTTTTGTCAAAAGGACACATTTAAGTAATGTTGTGCAAAATAATCTTATAGCAGACGAAATTAAATTTAGCTAGATCCCAAGGAGAGGAAATTACACAAAATAGGTCCCATTATACAAACACATTTGTCATTGTTTGGAACGTTTATAAAAGTTTGCGTAAGTGGACATGTACGATAACTTGAAATTACTCCATATACTGCCATCTATAAAAAGGCTTGTTTTCGATCCTTGAAGATCGATTAGTTGTGTTTGTGGCATTTTAGTTCCTTCTATCGTTTTCTAGTTGGTCGGCTCAAAGACTGTATTATCACGCTTAAGATATGTCGCCTGCATTTGAGATTTCCATCACATTCAGGAGCAAATAGCTAAAAATAAAGCATATCGAGACTCTATTTTATTTACATCATTTCCCGTTACTTTATTTTCAATTATAATGAAAAGTTTCAAGCAGTTTAAAAAATTTCTATCAAAAACATCTCCTAGTAAGCTTCAATGTTTTAACGTTCAAAAAGGGGCATATCTCAAAATAATTATATCAGTTTTCATCAACCACTATATAGATTAAAATATAGCACAAATAATTTGAAAAATGTTCACACCATTACAGGGAATAAAGACACAATCACAAATTTAAAATCAAATGAGTTGATTCCTGCAACTGTTTAGAGTTATCTACCTTTGAATATGACAAAAAAAGCAAAATAACTCACAACTCAGGGGCAGACTCTTTTCTTTTATCGAAAAGTTCAATAATTATGATTCTTTTTGCAAACTTTAAGGAATTTAATTAACAAATAATTTGAATTTCTCTCCTATGCCTTTGTAAAAACACACACGTATGTTTTTGCGGGATTATTTATTACAGCACAGTAGTTTAAGCTAGTACTATGGTCCGTGAGGGATGTTGAACTTTTCTATTAGCTGTCACAAACCGGCTAAATCAAACCGCGTCTGCAATTTTCATGTAATATTGTTGTTTCATTGCATCAGATCGACAACCCTTTTTCAAGATATTCATAACCTCTGATCCCGTTTCAAAATTTTATTTAATTTTAGTTCCGCACATTACTTTCTTTTTAAGGGCACATGCATTTTAAAATTTTGAGACCATACACCGCTTTTCATAAATTGATACGAACCTGTCGCATTGAAAGTTCAATGAAAACCACCGTATGAACTCATCTGTGGATACCAAATGTTGAATTCTGCTCAAGTTGGTGCTAGGTGTCGACGGTAGCTCGCAATTACCAGTATCAGTCGTGACCATCCTCAATCAAAACGAGCCTGTAACATTTTTAATTGTGCCGTTTTTGGCGTTCATTTTTTAAAAATCAAACTATACCATGCTTACTTTTGTTCACTTGGTTAACCCTAAAGATTAGATTTTTTAGTCAAATGCCGTCTAATATCAATTTCTTTCCCTGTAACATTTACAGGAAAGGACAGATATAAGTAGAATTTCATTGGCCATTTTATAATAACAAACCGACACATATGAATCTCATTTGCCATTCTAAAATCAGTAAAATTATATAACGGATCTTTGTTTAATTATAAATGAGTCTAATTTTGTTTAGTTAATTTAATGAAGTTTCATTGAAACATACGGAATCCCGTTCACAATGATACAATGGTGGAAGCACAATGGCGCGATGATACGATGATGAAACGCGATGGTCCGATGGTGAACACACGATAGTACGAACGTGAAACAACGATTGTACGATGGTGAAACAACGATAGTACGATGTTGAAACAACGAAGACATTTATCGCTGGTGCTCTTCACAATGTACTTGAATGACATAGAGTTAGCTCTTAATAAGCACATGAATAAATACTTGTCCGCTTTCCCCCATCGAATACAGAAACACTCAAATCCAAAACATATTCGTCATTGCATTGTTATATATAAAAGTAATCATTTAACAGGGCATTTGTAAAAATATATATGGAAGTCTATTTGTATTTATTTAAATGATAAAAATTGCAATAATTTGCTATATTTTTTTGAGAATATTGACATGTTCAAATAATAATCAAAACCTTATGCATTGTATTACCAAATAACATTACCATGTCAATTCAGCCTAAAATCAAGTAAAACTGGTCAAAATTGTCACATTTAATTATTTAATATGTGCATGTACGAAATGAAACATATGACTTACTAAGTTGTCGTATACTATCCTATGTGTTGTTGTTCTTCAGCGTAAGACCTTGATATCTTTTTTTACATACTGTTTAAGTTTATCTTTTTCATAATTCTCCGTTGTTCTTCATAACTGATATTTTGTATTATTGCTTATTTTCAAGTTATTTTCCAGATTTCTCCGGTCAGCTGTTTTTGTGTATCGTATCCTCTTAGCATATACACATAACGTATCGTACCAATGACCACCTTTTACCACGATCCAGGTTTCCTAGATAGCAGCTACGCTCTGTTGACTCAGAATTTCAATCATTATGTTTGATAATCTCACCAGGTTTCCTCAGAAACTTAGGTACATAGGACTTTCTGATATCATTTGTTTGCCGACTTATAATAAGCATTTTTTTCAATTGTAAGTATATGAGGGAAGTTGAATTTACGAGCTTTTACTAAACTTTTACACTTTTGTCATTTCCTTCGAGGTATGACAGCTTAGGAAGTAAATAATACTGTTAAATACAGCAGATATTTGTTAAGTATTTCTCTAATTCAATTGAATGTTATCCGATCTTTAAATAAACTAACTAACCGGTCATTTCCTATCTAGATTGAGTACTATTGTACATTATTCCAGATGTTTTGTAAATCATTTAATTTTGCAAAATGATACTAATCGTATGCAGTCGCCATGAGAGAAGGTCCAGATATCAAATTCTGAAGAATTTGCTTTCACTGATGCCCAACTGGTAAGGAAAGTAATTCCAACACAAAAATGACTTACAAAACTTGTAAAGTGACATGAGAGTAGTGCAACATTGTGCATATATAATGTATCTCATCAACAACTAATCATGGTAAGAAATATAAAATTCCATATGTAAATAAGCAAAAGCAATAACTTTCATCGACTTTATTTTTCAAAATGTCCGTTACATGTTTCGCGTGAATGGTTTATCATGAATTGGCAAGAAAAGCATTGATGCAAAGCACAAAATGACGTCCTAGCAAGAAATGTAGCAATTTACGATAATCGAGTATAAATCTGATGACCAGATTTCATTGGATTTTACCAGAATTGTATATCATAGATGAGTGGGCGAACAAAAGACATTGTTCATCATGAACTGCGGTAGCTAGAAATGTATTTTCTTTGGAACTCAGAATAAACAAAATATAAATTCTGTTTTTTAATTACCATAATTGTAACAAATTTACAAACAATATATAAAAATAGTTATAAAAAGGACTAATATAGTTATAATACATGCATTTATTTCATGTCATATTAAAAAAAAGATTTCTTTTTATACCTGGGACTTAAGATATAGTAGTTATATTTCAAGTCCCAGATACAAACTGACAGTAGGACACACAATGAAATGAAACATTTGGGATGAAATTCAAAAATACCCATTTCAAGATTTCTTTGTTATAAGCGATAACAAAAATAATGGTGCATAATATATAAATATATAAAATAAAAATCATGTATTTATTTGCATGGCATGCTGATTTGGTGAAACATTATTGATTAATATAATGGAAGTCTGTTACCTGAATTTTAGACTAGTATGAGGAAATTTACTTATTCATGCGAGTCAAAGATATAAAAGCTACTTGACATTAATGGTAAATAAAGAGTTATTTTTAATTGATTTATTTGGAGATAAATCCACGATTTTGTTTAATTGCTACAAGATCCGCATCTGACTAACCAGTGTGTTTACATTCCTGTCAATGAACCAATAACACCGCATGTTAAAACTGCAGACGAAAGTTTCTGTTATTAAAATGTTACAGTATTCGGCAAATCAACGTACTGAGTTGTGCTTTGTTTTGTATGGTAGTTGTGATCAGCCTGTGTTCCAACGTAGTCCATAATGTAACAGTGACTGAAAACAATTTACAAATAAATCATTTAAAACGTACTACAATCAGAATGATAATAATGTAAGAAATTCATACAAATATTTATTTTCAAAAATAATGTATCAATTTTATTACATCATTTTGTGTTACAAACATGTAAACGACATAGATTTCATATTTGATCGAAATGAATGCTATCTTCTGTGTAGCAAAATAACACCTATAAATAAAATCTAGCACTGTCTCATATAAAGTTTTTTTCTTGCCGGATCACTTATTTCAGGTGGTTACTTGACGACATTGTCTTTATCCAGTGCCAGTCTTTTGCTTAATATTGTACATCTAAGCTCAGCAGGAAGGGTCTGGAATACTGTTTTACATTCACCAATTATTTTACGGTAAGTGATTTTTTTTCCGTTTATTTCTTGTGTATTTGAATGATAGTCGGTACAAAGCGTGTCAGGTTTATACGAACCATAATATATTCTATGCGGCATTTTGGCGATAATGTCCACAGCGTTGTCTACAAGTGATATGTAATTCAGTGCCAAAGACGTCGTGAGAATACTTAAACATTGTCGTGTTGGTTTTATATGAAACATATAAAAGCCAGTTTTGCTTTTAGCAGATACATATTCTTTCTCGAGCCAGTTTTTCATAACCGATTTGCAACTTTGGATGATTGAGTCAACTTGATATTCCTCCGCTATAGGTACAATGCGCAGTACATTGGCTTCTGAAAAGAAATAAAGAAATGCAATAAGACAGGGCCGAGGTGTTACTGGAATTCATTCGATTTTGCCATACCGTTTATTAAAGATGGAAAACTAATTTCAAGTAAATCGATTTTGTATTACTATGTACACAAAACAAAACATATAACTATTATATCATTTATTTTTCTTTTTTTCTTTTTTTCTTTTCTTTCTTTCTCTTTTATTTTTGCTGCCTAGGTATTATATGATAAGGAAATTACTCTGCAGTAAGTGAAACTGAAACAAATGCATAAGTGTACAGAAAAGTAGGCATTAAGAAGAACATCCTTCTTACATTGTCGAGCATATTTTATTCATTTACATTCTAATTTATAACTCAGTTCTTACCATCATGTTAAACTGTGTGATGTCTTATTAATTAATTTGATAAGAAAAAAACATTAACACATACAGCATGACTTTGAACGTTAAAATGCGATTATTTCAGACACAGTAAATGGGAGTTCCCTATCCCACAACAAATCCTACCGAAACAATTGATCAGTTATATATAGCTTTTTAATCATGGAAACAAAAGCAGTTACACAAGTCGATAGATTAAACTATTACCTATTAATGTACTAATATATTTGCTATGTAAAACGCGTACGATAAAAAAGAAAACAAAGAACATTTTTAATACTATGTAGACATATTGAAAAATATGCATATGTTACCATCAAATTGACTTTATATTAGGAAAATACTATGCTAGTGTCTGATATAACATAATTTATCTGACAAATGGTACATCCTCGGCCTTGATACTAATTTTGGTATTCTAATTATAACGTTTTCAAGTTAGTATATGTTTCTTTTTTTAAATTTCAAATGAAACATTAACCTGTTAAGAAACTCTCGAGTTCATGCTCGGTGCATATTACGAGTCATGGTCATATTTAGAAGATATCGTTCTACATGTTTTAAGTCAATTGATCAATTAAGGGAGCCTTTATATGTAAAAATATATTCGATTCAAAGTGTATCAGTTTAAGATTTTTAAAACTAGTGACAGGTAAAATCTTCTTCTTTTTCTTTTCATTTCAATGTGTATTGATAAGTTGTCTTATATAGCTGTGGATGACTGATAACGTTAAATATATCAGATATGCACCTGTTCAACAGAAATCAATGAAATGACATGATAAAAGTACTTGTGATGCTTTTGTATTGATTCCATTACCCCATTCAAACTCGGATCTCACGATTTATTTATTAGAGACAAAAAACCATATTAATAAAACCGCCTCCTCTTTCCTGATAAACGACATAGATAGACTTTAACAACGGTAATATATACACGTAATTAAGGATAAACATAACATTGAATATTTATGTCATTAATAAAATATCATTACTTACCTGTAACTGGCTTTAATGTCCCTGGATGAATACACATCAAAAATTCATGAAAGTCTGTATAGCTCTTCTCTTTCAACAAAACTGCTGATTGCTGCTTTTCTTTGAAATCATTTTTAAACATGGCCTCAAAAACTGGTGAAGATAGTATAAGAAAGTTTTGTGAAACATACAGTTCTTGTTGATCATCGAAAACTAAACGTACTTCATCCAAACACTTTCCATGTGCGGTAAACGGCTCCGGACACTTCGGACATTCTTCCTTCTCATCTTCTGTGTGTGTACTCATTTCAAATCTGTTTTATTATAAAATCCTTGAATGATTAAAATAATATAGATATAGCTCTTTTAATTCTTGAATGAATAAATAAATATATTTTTTCTTCAATCAACCATTTAACGAATATAACAGGTTTAAACTGACTTGATATACAAATCAATACGAGCAAAATACATTTATAAAGCTTTCAATACACCACGAATCAGCTATAGAATATATCGTTTCTACATTTTTGACGCGTTAATCTTTAGTTTCGCCAAAACAGGTTCGTTATGTATAGTTCATACAAGTAAGATAAAATCAGATCGATATGGTACGTTATTTAAAGCATACGAAATCACTTGTTCGTAAGCGGACTTCATCATAGAAAACGCTATTCAGAAAACAAAGTTTAATTTATACAAAAGAATAAGAACGTGGAAAAGTTATATGAACGGTGATTTCGATTAATTATATAGGCATGAATTTTTGTGGTTTTTGTCAAAAAGGAAAAATTCAAGTAATATTGTGCAAAATAATCTTACAGCAGACGAAACCGGGGTTAGTATCTCGAAGCTATCGTTAGCATAACGACTATCGTATACCTCTCGTTAGGGTTTTCACCGCTATCTCGACGCTCTCGTAATTAACGAATAATCGTTAACATGCCCAATTATAAACGGATGCCTAGAGGGTGTCGTAAGGCTCTCGTTACTATCATTTTGACACAAAAGTAAGAAAGGTGCGATTTTAAAGTACATAAAAAATGAGAATTATATCATTTTATTGATAAAAAATGATGAACCGACATAAATATAGTAGATCTATTGTATTTCTTTTTCTCATGAATTTTCACAGGCCCGTAATAGATTTTATTGTGTAAATTCACTCAAAGAACTCTTTAAATTAATACAATTCCATAAAAAAATATCATTGATTATTTGAAAGAGATAAACTTGTATTCTTGGATCTAATTGGCTCATTTTTATTGTCATTTACAAAGTTTTACATAACATTTTAAGCCTATTATAGCATTCGACACGATATGGCCAGTTATGTGTTGACGACACGTAAAAATCCAAACAAACAAAAATTTTCTCACATATCAAACATATGTAAAGGTTCTTTACATTTTGATTAAGAAATAATATATCCCAAACTGTGATTTTATTGCTCAATAACATCACTGTTTGGAGTTCGGATGCGGGGAATTATATCACGAGGGCGGATGAAAAAAAAACATATCATAACTTAAACAGCGAAAGGAATAATCTCCGTAATGTGTAATTTTGCACAAGAAAACATATATAAATATATGCATACATCATGCTGAAAATTCAACAAAATTGAAACTAGTTACAAAATTATATTTCGAAAAGTAAACTGTGACGTATTAATTACATCATGAAGAAAAGTGCATTACGTCAGCTGCAAAAATCGGTACCACAAAAAGGCATGTAATATATATAGAAATGTTGTTTGTTTATCATTTTATATTAACATATATTTCACTCGCGAACACCAGTTGTTATAATTTAACTCGTTATATTTTAATTTATAATACAGCAAACATCCTTTGTTTAAAACAAAATGAAAATTTATCGATATTAATTAACAGCAGCCATGTATATATTTAGTAATACAGATTTTTGACAGGTTATATGGCCGTATATAAACGATAACCCGAGCCGCCAAGTGAGAGTTATATTGCAAACAAAATTATATCGGCCATATATTTTGTTTGCAGACGATGCAGTATTTTTT
>NW_026860316.1:0-42500 GCF_026571515.1 Ruditapes philippinarum | reverse complement strand
TTGTTATTTACACATGTACATATATTCTAAATAAAATATGTTTAAACCAACACACTCTGGAATGAAAACATTGGGATGAATTTCAAAAAGACCAACTCTTTTTGTTTGTAATACACGCGTTACATGGAGATACAGTATTCATCAATATAATAAAAGACTGTTACCTGAATTTTAGGCAGGTATGAGGAAATTCACTAACATCATGTTCGTGCGAGTCAATGATATAAAAGCTATTTGACATTGGTGATATATAAAGAAACTATTGATAACTGATTTATTGGGAGATCAATATACTTTTTTGTTGAATTTCTTTAAAACCATTCATAAAAACATTACACTTCATGTTCAAAATGCAGACCAAAGTTTCTGTTATCAATGATGCTATCTATCTACAGCTTATGCTTAGTGAGGGTCCATCCGCTCGTAAGGCCACAAAATGCAGCTTTCGCTGTCGATTACGGACCCAGAACATGTCACCAGTCATTACCCTGAAGCGCAAAGTGGAATGCTACACCAATGACGCCAATGAAATGTAACTTTATATACTAAAGTTTAATTATTTCAAAACAACCAATATATCAACATGTTATTATTAAACATTTAATTTCATAAATATAAATTAAGAATAATTATCAAAAGCAAAATTATTAAAGTCTTATGCCTGAAATCTTCATTATATTGACAAATTCAATCATTAATAGTATACTTGATATGCTGTGCGTAAATGTAATTCAAAATGTAACACATTATAACTTCATGTACTACTAAAAAGGGAAATAACAAATTTATAACCTTAGTGTCAAAAATCAGAATATTTATAGCAATTTATAGCTTTCCAATTCATGTACAGCAGAACTGCTTTCCGGTTCTCATTCATTAATACGACATGCTGCATACTGCGAATCACCGAAGGGGAAACCAATATAGAAATGAATGCGGATTTATTTTTAGCTGTAAATCGAAGGGTTTAATTGATCAAATCCGGGCCCATGGACAAAAAAATAGTTTACACAAATAGCTCGAGCCTGTGGGCGCGGATCAATGAGGGATGTTGCACTTTTTTTATTAGCTGTCACAAACCGGCTAAATCAAACCGCGTTTGCAATTTTCATGTAATACTGTTGTTTCATCCCGAGCGACCACTCTTTTCAAAGATTTTCATAACCTCTGATACCGTTTCAAACTTTTATTTATTTTAGTTTGCATGTTATTTTCTTTTTATGGGCACATGTATTTTGATATTTTGAGACCATACGCCGCTTTTTTATAAATTGATACGAACCGGTCACATTGAAAGTCCAATGAAAACCACCGTATGAACTCATCTGTTGATATCCCATGATGAATTCTGCTTAAGTTGAAGCTAGGAGGTGTGGACAGTTGCTCGCAATTACCAGTACCGGTCATGATTGTCCTAATCAAACCGAGCCTGTAGCATTTCTAATTGTGCCGTTCTGGGCATTCTTTTTTAAAATCAAACTATACCATGCTTACTTTTGTTCAGTTGGTTAACCCTAAAGATTAGATTTTTTAGCCAAATGCCGTCTAATATCAGTTTGTTTCCCTGTAACATTTACAGTCTATTTTTGTTTAGTTGGAATCCCGTTCACAATGATACGACGGTGAAAGCGTGATGGCGCCATGGTACGATGATGAAACGCGATGGTCCGATGGTGAAAACACAATGGTACGAACCGAACGTGTAACAACGATTGTATGATGGTGAGACAACGATAGTACGAAGACATTTATCGCCGGTGCTCTTCACAATGTACTTGAATGACATAGAGTTAAAAGCACATTAATAAATACTTCAAATATTGTCCGCTTTCCCTATCGAATGCAGAAACACTAAAATCCAAAACATAATCGTCATTGCATTATTATAATCATTATATAAAATAGTCATTTAGCAGGACATTTTTAAAAATATGGAAGTCTATTCATATTTACCTAAAAGATAAAAATTGCAATAATTTGCTATATTTTTTTGTTGAGAATATTGACATGTTCAAATAATAGTCAACATCTTCTATGCATTGTATTACCAAATAACATTACCATGTCAATTTAGCCTGAAATCATGTAAAACTGGTCAAAACTGTCACATTTAATTATTTAATATGTTCATGTACGAAATGAAACATATGACTTACTAAGTTGCCGTATACTATCCTATGTGTTGTTGTTCTTCAGCGTAAGACCTTGATATCTTTTTTTACATACTGTTTAAGTTTATCTTTTTCATAATTCTCCGTTGTTCTTCATAACTGATATTTTGTATTATTGCTTATTTTCAAGTTATTTTTCAGATTTCTCCGGTCAGTTGTTTTTGTGTATCGTATCCTCTTAGCATATACACATAACGTATCGTACAAATGACCACCTTTTACCACGATCCAGGTTTCCTAGATAGCAGCTACGCTCTGTTGACTCAGAATTTCAATCTTTATTTTGATAATCTTACCAGGTTTCCTCAGAAACTTAGGTACATAGGACTTACTGATATCATTTGTTTGCCGACTTATAATAAGTATTTTTTTCAATTGTAAGTATATGAGGGAAGTTGAATTTACGAGCTTTTACTAAACTTTTACACTTTTGTCATTTCCTTCGAGGTATGACAGCTTAGTTAGTCTACCGCCTCCGTGGTCGAGGGGTTAGAGTCGATGACTTCTAATCCAGTTACCTCTCTGGCGTGGGTTCGATCCCCGGGAGATGCTTTGGTAGTTTAGCGCGGAGGAAGGTAGTCTAGTACTGGTGTAACTCTCCAGGAACGATGGTTAGGAAACTACTCGCCTATATGACTGAAATACTGTTGGGAAAAGGCGTAAAATGAAACAAACAAACAAACAAACAAGCTTAGTTAGTAAAAATACTGTTAAATACAGCAGATATTTGTTAAGTATTTCTCTAATTCAATTGAATGTTATCCGCTCTTTAAATAAACTAACTAACAGGTTATTTCCTATCTAGAATAAGTACTTTTGTACATTATTCCAGATGTTTTGTAAATCATTTAATTTTGCAAAATTATACTAATCGTATGCACTGGCCATGAGAGAAGGTCCAGATATCAAATTCTGAAGAACTTGCTTTCACTGATGCCCAACTGGTAAGGAAAGTAATTCCAATACAAAAATGACTTACAAAACTTGTAATGTGACATGAGAGTAGTGCAACATTGTGCATCTATAATGTATCTCATCAACAACTAATCATGGTAAGAAATATAAAATTCCATATGTAAATAAGCAAAAGCAATAACTTTCATCGACTTTATTTTTCAAAATGTCCGTTACATGTTTCGCGTGAATGGTTTATCATGAATTGACAAGAAAAGCATTGATGCAAAGCACAAAAGGACGTCCTAGCAAGAAATGTAGCAATTTACGATGATCGAGTATAAATCTGATGACCAGATTTCATTTGATTTTACCAGAATTATATATCATAGATGAGTGGGCGAACAAAAGACATTGCTCATCAGGAACTGCGGTAGCTAGAAATGTATTTTTTTGTAACTCAAAATAAACAAAATATAAAATCTGTTTTTTAATCATCATAATTGTAACAAATTTACAAACAATATATAAAATTGTTAAAAAGAAACTAATATAGTAATAATACATGCCTTTACTTTATGCCAAATTAAAATAAAGATATTTATACCTGGGACTTAAGATAAAGTAGTTATATTTCAAGTCCCAGATAAAAACTGAAAGTAGGACACACAATGAAATGAAACATTTGGGATGAAATTCAAAAATACCAATTTCAAGATTTTATTTGTTATAAGCGATAACAAAAATAATGGTGCATAATATATAAATATATATTATATAAAAATCATGATTGTATTAATTTGCATGACATGCTGATTTTTTTGAAACATTATTGATTTATTTAATAGAAGTCTGTTACCTGAATTTTAGACTGGTATGAGAAAATTCACTTATTTGAGTCAAAGATATAAAACCTACTTGACATTAATGGTAAATAAAGAGTTATTTTTAATTGATTTAGTTGGAGATAAATCCACGATTTTGTTGAATTGCTACAAAATCCGCATCTGACCCTCCAGTGTGTTTACATTCCTGTCAATGAACCCATAACACCGCATGTTAAAACTGCAGACGAAAGTTTCTGTTATTAAAATGTTACAGTATTCGGCAAATCAACATTCCACTCAAACCACCATAAAACCGATCGCATTTAAACAAAATAGAAACTACTACTTACAGCAAAATTTGGGATATCAGGATCGATTTGAATATTAACTGTGAAAAAAATGTCAGAAGTACAACCAGGGCCGTCTCTTTATGTCAATATGGAAAGAACCTACAGAAAAGACGATTTAAAAAATGATACTACTATAATATAACAATTCGTAAGAATGGCCTACTTATTTGTTAACGATAAATTTATAAAGAGTGCAATTTATTGTTGAATATGTTTTCATTTTATTTCCTGCAAAATTCTCCAATTCGTTATTTATTACCATAGCGCAACACGAATGACCGTTTCGTTCCAGACTCGCAAAACAAAAGCTACTTTAAAAATAGCTTTTCGGATTTACAAAATATAGGTAATCTTTTTATAGCTTTCGAAATCATGTACAGCAATAAATTACATACATAACCCACTGTGTACTACAAAAAAATTATAAATTTCCTGTAGAAGATACAAATGTAAGAAAAACATAACCGATCATAAGTTTATTTTTTTGTGTTTTTCTTTTATACTGCCTTCCCAGTGACTGAGGCATGAAAGTAGTAAACACAAATAGCTTTGCCCCTTGTCAGTCAAGTGTAAAGAGTGTATTCTCTTTTTTGAACTAAACTATTTATGTCGAGGGCGGAAGCCACGGCCGTAAGGCCGAGATAAGTTGTCGGATGATCTAAATTGTAATGAAATAACCTCCTTGAAGTCATTATCAGGGTAGATAAACAATCTCTGAGCAAGGACGTCATACTTGATCTCGGTTGGTAAACTTTTGAAGACCTCTGTACATTCACTGATTATTTGTCTGACGGTGGTACTTGTATGTTTTCCGTCGTCATTTATTGGTAATTTTGACTCATTAACGTTGATGGTATTTGGGGAATTGGACCCAAGATATATCCGATGCCCAAATTGAGATACTACTCCAACGCCAAGTGTTACTAACTCACTGTCGTTTAACATTGCAACTGTCTTTAGGATATATAGGCAGTTTCGAGCCGGTATCACATAATCCACAATTGACTTCCCCTTACGGGCTGTCTGAAGTTCATCGTTGAGCCACGTTTTAAGGATTGGTTTACCATAGTTTATAATACGTGTGACCTGATATTCTTCAGCAATTGGTATTATGTCCAGAACATTGTCTCCTGTAATGATTGAAATAAATGTAGATAAAATTGAATATTTGTAAATCAATATACAAATCAAACAGACAAACAAAAAAAAACATTTTGAGGTTATAATCCCCTTACTGATAATGACTTTATACTAACTGTTGACAATTGTTGTCGTTCCTGGGTGAATGCACATTAGAAACTCTAAAAAGCCGTCATATTTCTTTCCTTTCAGGTCAACATTCCTCGTTTGTTTTTCCTTGAAATCTCCACGGAACATCGCTTCAAACACCGGCGACGCCAAAATTAAGAAATTTTGTGACACAAAGAGTACTTGTCCATCGTCAAATGTTAACGTGACTTCATCTTCACATTTTCCACTTTCTGTGAAAGGTTTAGATATTGTCTCAATGTCAACATTCTCGGGTACTATAGCAGGCGACACCGAACTAGTCATATTCTTTATGCTTAAATTAAAAGTACACAGAAACGACCATGTTAATATTCACAAAAGATATACGATAAACGTTAAGATACTACATGTATAATTGACTTTAAAACAGGTTAACAAGCGATACATGTCGATGCATGTGCCGTGAATCATAATTGCTGTCTATCAATACATTCCATTTCAGAATGCGTAAAATCTTGAGTTTTTATAAACAATATCCCCTTATAAGTCACACTGTTCGATATTTTATCAATTATATTTACTTTGGTAGCTTATAGTCGGTTGTATAGCTGACAGTATAAACCACACGCTTTGTATGTCAATCAATAATCATTCATTATGCAGAGAATATTTGAATGTAGTATTAAGCTTGATAAGTAGTAGCAATAGTCGTGATATTGTATTGTGTATACATGGTATTAAAGAAGTAAAATGTAATAGTCCAATAGAACACAGAATATAAATATTCAAATAACTCTTTACTCAGCTCTTCATTTTTAAAGCAGCACGCCTCCAGAGTCATGCTAATTTTCATGAAAATTTGAAAATGTGTTTAACAGTATAATATTATGAAGTTACCAAAATAATGTAATTTACACATTATCAATGGCACTTCCAACACACGTAAATTACAATAAAGAGAAAAATATGCAAAAAAATATCCCTTACTGCGTAAGTTACGCAGTTTAAATATAGTTATGAATACTGAAAAATCGGTCAATAATTGCTCATAATATGTAAATTATTACTAGAATTTTTAATCTTTATACTTTTTCTAAAATCTTATTACAATGAAACTGAATGAAACTGCGCTAAACTCTAGATACCGTACTATACGACAAAAAACCAATACCATACCATGTCACAAAATTTCCGACTTGTCACACATTATCTCAGGTTTGGATTTATCGAAATATTTTTGCTCATTTGGAGGAGTACAGCTTTAACTGCCATTAGATAAGTGTCAGTGCTTATTCGTGTACGTTGAGGTAACAGTCTTCAATCAGTTTCATCATAGGTCCAATCGCCTAATGAAAATAAAAATAAAACAACAACGCATTTGTCATTTTTCATTTATAAAGACACCTCAGTTTTTAAGTAGAACCCTTAATTGATAGCGCTTTTTTCTTCCTGTTCTGTTGTTAAGTTGAAAACTTCACTATTCCATCCCTTTGGTTTGCCAACACAATGATATCGGTCCATATCTGAATTTGTTTCGCTTTTTGTAAGATTTTTATGTCTGTGTGTTCCAATTTTGTTGCGGGGCATTTAAAAATACTTGTCAGTTGTTTGGCTGTTTTCGTTACCATTTTCAGAAACACAGATTAAAGATACACTATGCTCATTGTTAAGTAAAAAATTTTAATTCACAAAATTTATTGAAATCCATGAAATTCTTACTGAATATGTCTAATTTGAAGAAAAGAATAAATAAACTTGGTATTGGAAACTGTGTTTTCTGTTAATTTACAGGTCAAGCAAATCTGGTTGTTTCTTTAAAAATGTCAGTTTTTTAAGCCAATTTCATATTGTGACCACCTATATTGTGTAAAATTTAAAGCTTTACATATCTTCTTTGTATGAAGTCAAAACATGTTTATTTTATATTTACAAAGAGACTATGTAGCAATTATCAATATTTTTGAGCATTGTATTTATAAAGATATGTTTTGATTCTTATTGGAATATATTTAAGCGTATTAATTAAAGACAGCCCTTTACACGAGACTCTCTTTCCCTCAATAATCATGCCAAATTACTGCGTGTCATCAATCTATGTTAAAATTAACTAACATCTAAGTATATGAAAGGAAAGGTAAAAAAGAGAAAACAACAAGTCACAATAACTTTGTACTTTTGGCTTTTGTTATTTTATTGAATTGTAAAGAATCAATATAGAAGACACATGTGTCTAATACTTTAAGACAACGATGTTTTTTATATTTCATTTAAATT
Organism: Ruditapes philippinarum; assembly: GCF_026571515.1. Classification (NCBI taxonomy): domain Eukaryota; kingdom Metazoa; phylum Mollusca; class Bivalvia; order Venerida; family Veneridae; genus Ruditapes; species Ruditapes philippinarum. The sequence goes on along the minus strand of NW_026860316.1, from coordinate 34,754 downwards.
AGGGAGTAATGTATTATGTTGTTATTTAAACTTTATTCGCACGGAAAATGTGAATAAAGTTTTATTTACACTTGTAATTAAAAAGAAGACAGAATTTAATTTCTATTTAGAAATGGTAGTGCACGACCGTGCATATATTCTGTCACTTGTGCTTGCCAGAGGCTCGGAACTCGTTCAATAAATTTAGTATTGCACCTACATTAATTCAATACCCTTTATTCATTTACATTTTTTATCATTATTATTTATGTATAACTTTTTTATAATGCTTACCTTGATGAGACTTAGATATAATAAAAAGTGTATGTAGTTAGCAATTAATTTATCACTAGTAAAAGATTTGTGAAAATGCCAATTGATAGATCCTTACTCTGACATTTAATTTGCATAACTATAATAAGCCATAAACATGGACGCGTGCTCTTTTGTTTACAAACATGTTGTGATGAAATTCTTAGTGTAGTCACTAAACTGTTAATTAGAATTAGAAAGGTAAGGGATCTATGTTTTATGAATTGTTTCTGATGCAATGATTGTACTTATTCCCACAGCGTCGAAAGACAAATTTAAATTATTATATATACAGTAATAGTAGTACATGTACAATTGATACTTCATAGTTAATCCATCTCAAAATGCTATACAGTGAACTTGTAGATGATGTTATACAGGAAACAGGGGGATGTGGGGTATATCAGTATTTATCAACTAGTATTTGTCATTGGGAAAATGTAGTTGTAGTTTAGAACTACCATTTAAAGGCATTTTGTGGTCAGGACCCTCGGACAATTTTGGCGTCTAAAACCTTAATATAATGTAAAACTTTATTAGGGTCTTAAAAATATGAGGTATGCGTAAAAAATATGGGATCAAACATATACCAAGGTTACGTACATGAAAAGCATTCTGACAATTTTTTATGGTTACAAAAACGACAATTTTAGTGTCTCGTATTGTCCCACTTCTTCTGTCTCGCCTCGAAATTCGAAAAAGCGAAAACACGAAGAGACATCAACGTCAACATTGTCGTCCATTCCTTTTCACGCATTATTGCATTTTTGAGGCAAAGAAGCGAGAACTCGACAAGAAGTAAATCAGCCACCATAGAGACCTCTCAATACCGAAGTGCAAGTCCTTTTACTCGACCTTTGCTCCTAATTTATAAATTAACTTCCATCCTCAATAATTGTTTAATGAATACAAACAATATCTAAAAGAAGAAAATACATGGTTTGAAACTGTGGAATATGTACCGAACATGGCTACCAGAGGTATTTACTTCTGAATGAAAAAGTACAATCACACAGTGTGACATTTCTTTGCAATAGCTTCATTTTCCTTTGAATTCTTTTAATCAGATATACGTTATTTCTTTCATATAGAAATTATATTATTGTGTTTAAAAAAAATTATGTTTGCTTATTCTCAATATTTCTTTCAGTGGAGTTTAGTTAGCGAATTACAATGGTTACCGACTATAAGTTTTTTTAACCGATTTTGTTTTAAAACTTTCGAAAGAAGGCGGATGCAGCTTTGCGATTTTTACGATGTTACCCGATACCAGTCTGAATTTATATATTGACTAGTATTCATAATTCTTAATATAATATGATTTATATTGGCAAGCACCTGTTTATAATTAAATTATATTTATGCACTGCGTATCCAGCTTGTTTGATTTTATTTTGTCTTTAAGAAAGCTGTATAAACCGGGAGGCGCCTAGACTGCGAAGGCCTTCACTGCACTGTTTTCGCAAATATTAACTATATAATTAACTGTATAATTATACACTTGCACTTAATACAACAGTTGTCGGGTAAAATAACAAGATAAAAATTTATACAAAAAATGTATCCATGGGAATTTATTGATAATAAAGTTTACGATACGAAACTTTCATTACGTTGTATTAGAAATACTCATTTTAAACTGTAACATGACGGGTACCTTTAAGTCAATGTCGTTTTGTGCCAGTATTCAAACATCATGTATCTCATTTACATATAGAAAGAGCTGACGCGCCTGTAATGGTTTTTCTGAATGCCTTCGACATTATTAATTTTATCCCATTTAAACGATATCTTAACTTGAAATAAGCGAATGACCAACAAAGATTGGAGCATAAAAATAGTATACATGTATAAGATATTAAGGCATCAGAGCCTCTACCAAATCTTTCTAAAATATAATTAAAAAAACATACGTTTGACATCGCTTTACTATATAAAAGGCGGCTATTAAAAATTTTGAAGCCATATTACACTATCAAAATCATGTCAAAAGAAAAATTACAAAAAAAACATTAAAATACATACACATAAATTTCTTCAAAACAAACTTGTTTCCTAGTTTCTAAAAGTAAACAAACAGACAGATTGAAAAATTCAGATGTTTTATTACAATCCAATACAACACCAATGCGTTTTGTTCCATGTGAAATAGTTCCCCTTTAGGTTTACCTTTGCTATCTATAGATGAAACGTGTTAACGCATGATTTAAATTTAGCCTGGTTCTTTAATATTTAAATCTCAGTACACTACAGACAGTTGCACAGTCCACTATTTTCATACGGAGATAAGAACACATTGTCCTTCCATTTGAGGAAAATGTAAATACAAAATGTTTTGCAACAATGCACGCAATTCTAAACTGGCCCTGAAGTATAAAGCTGATGAATGTTTAACAAATGTATTTTTTTATAATTATTGACGACTCTCATACTTAGTCAAGTTAGTCGTGTCATGGACTTTTCCAGTGTTTACAGTTTTATGTAAATTGGCTAGTTTGTTATCTGCTTGCTACACCGAGATAATACATAGTCACTGGTTGACCTGGTTTGCACAAAAGAACATGTGGTTATGTTTGTAATACTGTTTGTGACCAGTTGACCTAGCAATGAATGGAAAAGGTGTGGCTAAATGTTCCGCTACGAAAAACCGGAAAGGTCCATTCCACGGTAAGTAGTGCGTCTTATTCAGAATCTTAAAATACTCGGCTGTTTAATTACTGTGCCATACTAGCTCACTTGGAGATGAATATCATTACTTATGTAATTGTCAATTCTTAAATACTGATAGAAGAAAATATATTACTAGAGAGTTTAGTACTTATGTCAATTCAGTCAACTTTTCTATGTTAGTGAATAGCACAGCTAGAAGTAAATTGTTTGAACTTGCAGTATTCTGTAAACAATATCATATCAGCTTTTACGTAACTGATAGCTAAACTTATTTTCATAATGTAACATTTCCGTTTTGATTTATATATATGCTATCTAGTACATTAGTTTATTTTGTGGAACTCTTTTATGATATTTCACATTTTATGTACATTACTGTATATGTGACTGACACCTGTAAAATCCCCAGCATTTTCAATAAACTGTTCAAGCTGTTCACGCCTTTTGTGAACACGCTTGACGATTGAGTTTTTTCAAGATATCTGTCCGAATTACCTGTTGTATAATATATTTAAGTAGGTAAGCTAAAACTATGGCAGTATGTTATATAAATGTGCAGAGCAGATGATTTTACCAAATATATGCAGCGACATTTTCCCGTTTTAACATGATTTTATTTATTTTTTCAACTGATGTTTTGTACACTTGTACTTATATATACATGATGTAAACAGTGTGCCGTTTGTGTAAAAAGCCTTTAGGTTGTGACAGCAAATGACACAGATAACAAAATATGTACTTTTTTACTGTAAACATATCATATTTTGGGTATGTGATAAGTAAAACATAATATTCGTGTAGCTTCATTTACTAAATTTATTGAACTTGTTGAAAAAATATATTATGCTCTCCAAAGGCTCGAATAATATTATTCTATTCAAATCGTTCAATAAATTCAGTATTGAACTTATATTCATTCAATGTACTAAATTTATTTACATTTTTATAATTATTTTTATGTATTATGTTTTAACCATGATTACCTTGACGAGACATTTCATAGCATGGTGAAAAATTTCAAGTTTCAAGTTTATAAGCATCATCAGCAAATCAATTGCATTTGGCCATTTACATAGAAAAAACACATTGAGTATGGCAAAGACTTACAATACAAAATAGTAGTAACAATACAAATACAAACTAACAAAGACTTCCATGAAACATGGTGAAAAATGCCAATTGATAGATCCCTTCTCGGACATTAAATTTGAATAACAATGGCTTTAACCACAAACATGGGCACGTGCACCTTTGTGTACAAACATGTTGTGATGTAATCTTAATGTATCCAATACACTGATAATTAGAATTAGACAGGCCAGGCATCTATGCATTATAAATTGTTTCTGGTGAAACGATTCTTCTTATTCACATATCCTCAAAAGACTTTCTGCAAATTTAAATTATCATATACATGTACAAACATAGTAGTACAATTTATACTTCATATTTAATCCCTCTAAAAATGCCATACATTGAACTTCTATAAGATGTTATACAGGATACAGGGGATGTGGGGTATATCAGTATCTGTCAACTGGTATTTTCCATTGGGCAAAGAAAATTGTAGTATGGAACTACCATTTAATGATATTTTACGGTCAGCTGCCTCGAAATGACACGAGAGTTCACTTAAATGATATGCAAGAACTGTGTTATGGGGGTCTTAACAATATAAGGTATAATATATTTATGGTCAACATAGTAAGAGAGGTACGTAATGAAAAATTAATCTTTTACAATTGTTATGGTTTACGATCCCAATATATCTTTTTCAACATACGGGATATATGATAGAAAGTATCAAGAATAATAACGTTTCCGTATTTGCTCAAATCTAGCGATATTGAGTATGTTTTAAAGATTTATTTTGATACTACAAAAGTTTGTTTTAGTTTACTTTAATCCAACATGTCCGAAGTATTTATCAAGCCCAATGCTACAAAAGTAAAGGGGATGCAATTTATACATGGCGCGCTCCCCAACTTTATAGTTTTACCCCTGGTTGATGTGCAGTATAACTCATATATCGATCACCATTCGTAGTCTATTATTCCGCTTGTGACAGGCCACCTGGTTGAGGACTAACTTCCAATAGCACTCTTATTCATACGTCTAGAATCCGGCACCTCTCAACCCCGAAGCGCAAGTCCTTCCAATGGACCTTTGCTCCCAATTTATAAATAAACTTCTATCCTCAGTTATTGTGAATTTTGAAATATTTATGAATAAATATAATAACTTTAAGAAAGAAATACATGATTTGAAATATTTGCTCTCAATTCATAAATGAATTTTTATCCCCAATTATTGTGAATATTGAAATATTTATGAATAAATATAATATTTAAAAATTGAAAAACATGTTTTGAAACTGTAAAGTATGTTATGGGAGTTTTTTTTTCCTGAACACACAGCGTGTGGTATTTCCTTGCAATAGCTTCATTCGCCTTTGATAAGTCTTAATCAGATACACGTTACCTATATAATTTAGGAATTATATAATTATGTTTAAATAAAATCATGTTTGCTTATCCTCAATATTCTTCAGTTGAATTTAGTTGGCTAGTTACAATGAATACCGACTATAATTTTTAACGATTTTAATTATATATATCGCCGACAATAATAGATGTACAAAAATCTATCAAAAGAAGGCAAAAGTGGCTTAGCGATTCTTACGATGTTACCCGATATCAGCCGAAAACCTTATACATTGGTTTAAACAGCATAAGCATCCCCTTTTAAGAATATTTGCGCCACCGATACATGCACGTTGAAGTATTTATGAGCTCTATATAAAGTATGATTTGAATACAAATGCTAGTTTTTTAGAAACATTGACAGTCTGAATAGATTCAATTATATAGGTATATCATGCAATGTAAATCATACAGTTAGAAGGTTTGTTTTCCTCAAAAATAACAACAAAAAAGAAATGTAATAGTGATCACACCCTTCCTTGATGGATAGAATTTAAAACACAGATGAGCTTCATTGAAATTTTGTGAAATTTAAGAAAACCATTCTAAACCATAGTCACGTGTTTGCTCTCGTTTGAACTGAAAAAGACGATGTAAATGGTCTGATCTACGTTTCTTGATAGACCTGGATTGTACGTCTTAGATAGCCTGATGTAATTCTGGGGTCATAGGGATGGGGATTAGGAGCGGGAGCGGAAACGGTGGTGTGAGCGAGAACGGTAGCGTGCGCAAGGGCGGGATCGTGAAAGTGACATGAGCGCAAGCGTAAACGGTAGCGGTAGCGGAAGCGAGGTGAGAATAAGGTGCGGGAAATTAAGAATGATGATAAAGTTGCCATTTCAGTCATTATCAAGGTAAAGTGCTAATATCCGAGCAAAGACGTCATATATTACATCGGCTGGAAGACTTTTGAAGACATCTATACATTCACTGATAATTTCTTCGACGGCGGTAAACTTTCTGTTGTCAGATTTTTTTAATTCAAATTCTTTGGTTTTGATGATATATTGGGAATATGAGACAAAATATGTCCAATGCTCAATTGTAAATTTGAAGATCGTTCAGCACGACATAATTGTTGTGTAAACATGTTATGTGGTACTTTAGTTTACTTAGTTTCTTCTATTTGGCCATTTTCAACTTGTGTGGTTCCAGTATTCCTACTTGAATACTGTCGAATCACCCTTAGGATATGTTGCCTGCTTTTTAAATTTGTCTTTTGACGTCTTATCTGTCATATGCAGGCTTCATAACCTCAGACCCCCTTTCAAAATTCCATTTTATTTAGTTCCGCCCATTGTTTTCTCGTTTAGGGCAAACACATTCTTTCACTTTGGGACCATACGCCGCTTTTCATGGAGTGACACTACTGTGCCACGTTGAAGGTTCCATGATAACCGCCGTATGAACACATCAGCGGATGTTTCTAAATTCAAAATTTCTCCATTTTCATGTTAAATGTTGAATCCTGCTTAAGCCGGTGCTAGGGGACGTTGACGGTAACTTGCACTTTCCAGTACCGTCCATGAACAGGCTCAATCAACCGAGCCTGCAACATTTTCAATTGTGTTGTGTTGAACTTTCCTTTCCTTAGGGATTCTGTTTTTCTGATGTTTACTGCCTGTTTTTGTTTTTTGTAGAATTCAATCCGTATTAAAGTCATTTTTTAGTTGAATATGATAGTCAGAGATATTTAGCATGCATTTGCTGGAATATACTTTATCTTCCTTTGGATGTCAAATATACAAGTATTGTTAAAGATTATTTGTCTGTTTTTGTTTTACGTCGAAAACCACTTGGTAGAACTACTCTCAATTCGTGTTACGTGCAAGGTTATTATAGATAAAGGCAGACACCGATTGCTTCAGTAAATAGTGAGTTTATGAATGTTTCTGGTCAAAAGTGCATGCAGATGTTAATATTTCTGGTGTAAAACATTATTAACATGAGACTGAAAACAAATAACCCCGAATTATTTTTTTTCAATTTACAAACATTCATTTTTATCAAAGCACAAACAGTCCGAATTTATTGTAAGAAAGTTATACAAATACATGTTTATATCTTCAAAGATAATGTAATGATTATATTAGAACATTTTGCCCTAAAACATGGAAACGTAATTAAACAGATATAGATTATTGATATTTGATGGAAATGAATGCTGTCTTCTGTGTAGCAAAATATCACCTATTAAAAGCATTTTGTCATATAAAGTTACGGTATTTTCCCGGATCACTTATTTCAGGTGGTTATTTGACGTCATTGTCTTTATCCAGTGCAAGTCTTTTGCTTAATATTGTACATCTAAGTTCAGCAGGAAGGGTCTGGAATACTGTTTTACATTCATCAATTATTTCACGAACAGTTAGCTGTTTTCCGTTTAATTCCCGTGTATATGAGAGAGAGAGTGGGCATCGAGAGTGTCAGGTTTATACAAACCATAATATATTCTATGTGGCAGTTTGGCGATTATGTCCACAGCGTTGTCTATAAGTGATTTGTAATTCAGTGCCAAAGACGTCGTTAGAATACTTAAACATTGTCGTGTTGGCACTACGTGATATATACAACTACTTTTATGATCGTTTTTAGCAGATAAATAATTTTTTTCAAGCCAGTTTTTCATAATCGATTTGCAACTTTGGATGATGGAGTCAACTTGATATTCCTCCGCTATAGGTACAATGCGCAGTACATTGGCTTCTGAAAACACATAAAGAAATGCAATTAGACAGGACCGACATGATACTGAAATTCATACGGTTTGTTAAAGATCGAAAACTACCTTCAAATAAACCGATCTTGTTTTACCATGTAATTGTAAATACACATTTACTCTAAATACACAAAACAAAAACTATAATTCACTCCTTTTCTTTTTTTTCTTTTTGCTTTTTTTGCTGCCTAGATATTATATAATAAGGGTAAGTGAAACTGAATCAAATGCGCAAGAATATAGAAAAGTAGGAATTAAGAAAAGAATAATATGTAATCCTGTATTCAAAGACTTTTTAAATTAATTTGATAAGAGAAAAAACCCTTAAAACACACCGCTTGACTTTGAACGTTAAACTGCGCAATTACTAACTTAAAACGCGCGAAATCTTTTCTAGGAATACAGTATTTCAGACACACGAATAGGGGTTCCCTGTTCCGCAACATATCCTACCGAAACAATTAATCCAGGGACTATATACTATTATATATAGCTTTTTAATCATGGAAACAAAGGCATTTACACAAGTCGATAGACTGAACGCTTACTTATTAATGTATTAATATATTTGCTATGTAAAACGCGTATTGTAAAAATGAAAAAAGAATATTTTTAAAGCTATGTAGAGATATTGAAAAGTATGCATTTGTTATACAAACGCCATCAACTTGACTTGATATAAAGCGAATACTATGCTAGTGTCTGATTTAACATAATTTATCAGACAAATGGTACACCCTCGGCCTTGACACTTATTTTGGTATTGTAATTATAACGTTTTCAATTTAATTTATGTTTCTTCTTTTAAATTTCAATTGAAACAAAAACCTGTTAAGAACCTCCCGAGTTCATGCCCGGTGCATATTACGGGTCATGGTCATATCTATAAGATATCGTTCTACATGTTTTAAGTCAATTGATCAATTAAGGGAGACTTTATATGTAAAAATCTATTCGATTCAAAGTTTAAGATTTTTAAAACTAGTGACAGGTAAAATCTTCTTCTTTTTCTTTTTATTTCAATGTGTAATGATAAGTTGTCTGATAAAGCTATGGATGACTGATAACGTTAAATATATCAGACATACGCCTGTTCAACAGAAATCAATGTAATGACATGATAAAAGTACTTGTGATGCTTTTGTATTGATTCCATTACCCTATTCAAACTCAAATCTCACTATTTATTTATTAGAGACAAAATCCATATTTATTAATAAATCCGCCTCCTCTTTCCTGATAAACGAAATGACTTTGTTAAGCTAATGAAAGGCATAGATAAACTTTAACAACGATAATATGTACACGCAGTTAAGGATAAACATAACATTAAAATATTTATGTTATTAATAAAACATGATTCTTTACCAGTAACTGGCTTTAATGTCCCTGGACGAATACACATCAAAAATTCATGAAAGTCTGTATAGCTCTTCTCTTTCAACAAGACTGCTGATTGCTGCTTTTCTTTGAAATCATTTTTAAACATGGCCTCAAAAACTGGTGAAGACAGTATTAGTAGGTTTTGTGACACATACAGTTCTTGTTGATCATCGAAAACTAAACGTAATTCATCCAAACACTTTCCATTTAAAATCAAATTAGTTGTTTCCTGCAACTGTTTAGAGTTATCTACCTTTAAATATGACAAAAAAGCAAAGAACTCACAACTCAGGGAAAGACTCTCTTCTTTTATTGAATTGTTCAATTATGATTCTCTTAAAGCAAATTAATTAATCAATAATTTACATTTCTAATATATGCCTTTGTAAAAACATACAAATATTTCCAATTAGAGGCCTTATACCTTAAACATTGTTGTTTTTTGTTTTTTTTATGTTTTTGCGGGATTATTTATTACAGCACAGTAGTTTAAGCTAGTACTATGGTCCGTTAGGGATGTTGCACTTTTCTATTAGCTGTCACAAACCGGCTAAATCAAACCGCGTCTGCAATTTTCATGTAATACCGTTGTTTCATTGCACCCTAGCGACAACTCTTTTTCAAGATATTCATAACCTCTGATCTCGTTTCAAAATTTTATTTAATTTTAGTTCCGCACATTACTTTCTTTTTAAGGGCACATGCATTTTAAAATTTTGAGACCATACACCGCTTTTCATGAATTGATACGAACCTGTCGCATGAAAGTTCAATGAAAACCACCGTATGAACTCATCTGTGGATACCAAATGTTGAATTCTGCTTAAGTTGGTGGATTGACAGAAGTATAAATCAACACGGTCACGAAGTCATTGAGTTTTTAATTCAATCTAAGTGTTGTGTTCTAAATGGCAGATATGACCCAGAGCAAGACACATTTACGTCAGTTTCAAGAAAGGGGAAATCGGTCGTGGATTTTATATTCATGCCTCATGACGTATTTAAGTACTGTAAAAATTTCAAAGTAATACCTACACAGTCGATAATTTACACTCATTACCTAAATGGTTTATTTGCAAATAGATCCCGTATACCAGATCACAGTGTTCTAGTTTTTGAACTTGAAACGGACTATAATTACAGTTGCGATCAAACAAGTATAACAGTCAGGTTTAACTTAAGGCATTTACCGAAAGATTTTATGAATAGTGAAACAAGCAGACTGGCAATGACAAACGTAATTACACAAATTGAACGATCAAGAGAATTACACAAATGAACGTAGACTCAATTTATGAACAATTATGTGAAGCAATTAAGCATGAAATGAATCAAAGAATCCCAAAATATTGATCCTCTCGCGGTACATTCCGGCGTCACAAAGTAATGAAAACAATACTGGGATGATAATTTAAATACTCTTTGGAATACAACGCGAGTAAATGAGCATACATATTTAAAATGCCGTGATAATAAGCAACACAGATTACGTTTGAGAATGGAATATGTTTCGTCTAGAAATATTTTCGACAGGGAGCTCTAACGATGTGAACGTATATACAGACAATCAAAACCATTTGAATTGAACATATGTCAACAAATGATCCAAATGAGTTTTGGCGCAATATTAAAAACTTGGGTCCCCAAAAACGTAAAGACATTCAAATTGAAATAGTGGACAGTCTGGGATCAGTCATACGTGTCAAGCACGTTGTTTTCGAGCGCAGGAGACAGGATTTTCAGAACTTGTATAATTCACAGGATGATAAAGATTTTGATGAGGATTATTATAATCGTGCTAAACTACATACGCATCTTCAAGAAATGAACATTTCAGTTCCCCTCTATGAACCAAATCATACGTTAAATACGAACATCACAGTGAAAGAGTGTGCATTTTTTGTCATTAAAGCGAAATTGGATTCTGCTTGCGGCTTTGAACGTATTCCGTACGACGTGCTTAAGTATCCGGTAAATATCTCAGTTCTACAACATTTATTTCAAATGATATTCGACCTCAGCATTATACTATCAATATGGAGAAAATCTGTAATTTGTCCAATCATCAAAAACTCAGAATCAGACGCACGAGTACCAATTCAGTACCGTGGAATAAGCCTGTTATCTTGTATAAGTAAACTATATAGCTCATTTCTTAACAAACGATTGGCAGAATATCTAGAAGGTGCCAATATACTAGCTGATAAACATAATGGATTTCGCTCTAAAAGATCTTGTGAGGACCACGTGTTTTCTCCTAACAGTATTATACGCAACAATAAATCGGTGTTTATGGCATTTATTGACTTAAAACGTTGTTTCGATTACATAGACAGAGACATGCTTTTAAACAAGCTTCTTAACAACAACATTGACGGAAAGATGTATAATTCTATAAAAAAAACATATACGCTAGCTCCAGTCCGTGTGTGAGAATAAATCAGAAAATGACTAACTGGTTCGACTGTGTCACAGGAGTCAAGCAGGGCTGTACATTATCGCCGACACTATTTTCCATCTTAGCCAATGATCTTGCAGAAGAAATTAAAGACCTCGACCTTGGCGTGCCTATGGGTGATATTAAAGTATCGCTACTTATGTACGCAGACGACAGAGTTTTGATCTCAGATTCTGAAGAAAAATTACAGACAATGCTAAAAACTATTCATGACTGGTGTAAGAAATGGCGCGTTCTAATAAATACTAGTAAATCAAACTGTATCCACTTCAGAAAAGGACAGGCGCAAAGAACAGACTTTGCATTCAGAATCGGTGACAACGAGCTAGAAACCGTTGAGGCTTACACATATCTAAGCGTTATATTCCACGAAAAACAACTGTGATGATTAAGCAAAAGGAGCCGGTCGTGCATTAGGAAGCATTATAAACAAAATGCACAACTACAAAGAGTTCGGATTTAAATCTTTTGAAAAACTTTACAAGTCATGTGTTTTAGCAATATTTGACTACTGTGCGTCTGTTTGGGGGAATAAACATTTAATATTCAAAATCGCGCAATGAGATATTTCATGGGCGTTCATAGATTCACACCCATACTTGCCATGCTTGGAGACACAGGTTGGTTACTCAGCCGTTACCGAAGATGGTCCTCTACGTTACGTCTCTGGAATCGATTAGTGTGTATGGATACTAACAGACTGACATGCAAACTGTTTAAAACAGACTATAGATAGTGCTCAAATAATTGGTGCAGTGATTTAAAAACAATTATGTACACACTGGGATTGAATGATAACTTTGACCATTTATCCCCGGTCAATCTCTCTCAAGCAAAAATACCCATTAATAGTTATTATTCAAACATATGGGCTCGAGATATTCAAAACTGGTGCCAAGTGCCGTGTGGCAGCCGTATAAGGTTGCCCCGTACTTCACTTCAGTGATGTTATATTTTCTGGTCCTTCGGGATCATTGATGCCAACACTATAAAGTGTTGAGAATTGAGTACCGCTCAAGCCAGTGCTAGCGGGCGTGAGGGATGTTGCACGTTTTCATTATCCCTCATGTACAGACTCAATCAAACCGAGTCTGCAATTCTAATGTTATTTTGTTGTGATTAATGCTTCCGAGGGATCACTTTGTTTCCAGAATTTTGTACTTCACAACAGCAGGTGTCAAGTGCCGTGTGGCAGCCGTAAAAAGTTGCCCCGTACTTCACTTCAGTGTTGTTATATTTTCTGGTCCTTCGGGATCATTTATGCCAACACTATAAAGTGTTGAGAATTGAGTACCGCTCAAGCCGGTGCTAGGGGATGTGAGGGATGTTGCACGTTTTCATAATCCCTCATGTACAGACTCAATTAAACCGAGTTGCAATTCTTATGTTGTTTTGTTGTGATTAATGCTTCCGAGGGATCACTTTGTTTCCAGAATTTACCAAAATTAAGAACATACAGACTGTTCAAAAGGGAATTTAAAACTGTTGAATATTTATTATTAAACTTAAAGAAAAATGAAAGGTCATTATTAGCTCAATTCAGGTTTACGGATTGAGACAGGTCGATATGTCGGCGAGTCTGTAGAAGATAGACACTGTACACTGTGCGATTCCGGAGCCATAGAAACAGAGACACACTTCTTACTAGAGTGCAGTTTATATTCAAATGTTAGAAATACTGTATTTGGCAACTTATTAACAGACAATTCATTTGTAAACCTAATGACCGAACACAAACTCGAGCACTTAATGACAAAATATCCTCGTAAAATGTCTAAATACATTGTTGCTGCCTTTATGTGTAGGCAGAACCGAATTTATTCATAACAAAACAAAAGACTGTGGTATCCCAAAATAATGACAATGATAATAATAAATGAAAGCTAGAAATGTGTCATCATGCCCCGGATGCCCCCGCATGCAGCCAAAATTTCAGATGTTATAATATTTAGTTCCAAATTTGTTTGCACAAATTATTTTTTTCATTTGCAGTTCAAAGCCCTTAAAACTTTTCAATTTAAACACAAACCATTTTCATACAATGTTCAAAGCACTGAAATTATTCAGTCTTAACCTTTTGAAAATAGCATATTTCATATTTGTAGCCAAAATAATGGCTACATACATTTCCACAAAAGTATGAGTGCTGAAACTGAAAGTTCAAATTTTTTCCAACATTCAAGAAAGATGAGTTTGTCCAAAATCATTGAACCACGACTAAATTCAAACTTTCCACAAAAGTATGAGTGCTGATACTGAAAGTTCAAAATTTTTCCAACATTCAAGAAAGATAAGTTTGTCCAAAATAATTGAACCACGACCAAATTCAAACTTAAACTGCTTATTCCTAAGATGTATCTATATAATTTTCAAAGTGAAAGGGACATATCTCTGCCAAAAAATCATCGAACCATGACCAAATTCCAACTTGACCTGACAATTCCTTTGACAAATCCATATGTCAAATTTGAGTTGAATATGTAACACTGTTGGGTATATAATGAACAGAAACTGTAAATTTCATATTATTTTCAAAGTGAAAGGGGCATTACTCTGCCAAAAATCATTGAACCATGACCAAATTCCAACTCGGCCTGGGCATTCCAAAAACATATCCATATGTCAAGTTTGAGTTGAATATGTTGTACCGTTGGGGAGATAATTAACGGAAACTGAAAATTTCATATTATTTTCAAAGTGAAAGGGGCATAACTCTGCCAAAAATCATTGAACCATGACCAAATTCGAACTTGACCTGTATTTTCTCAAGACATATCTATATGTCAAATTTGAGTTGATACCTTTGGGGAGATAATGAACGGAATCTGAAAATTTCATATTATTTTCAAAGTAAAAGGGGCATAACTCTGCCAAAAATCATCAAACCATGACCAAATTCGAACTTGACCTGTATTTTCTCATGATATATCCATATGTTAAGTTTGAGTTGAATGTGTTGTATCGTTGGGGAGATAATGAACGGAAACTGAAAATTTCATATTATTTTCAAAATAAAAGGGGCATAACTCTGCCAAAAATCATCGAACCATGACCAAATTCGAACCTGTATTTTCTCATGACATATCCATATGTCAAATTTGAGTTGAATGTGTTGAATGTGTGCAACCGTTACTTAGATAATGAACGGAAACTGATGATGACGGAATGACAGAATGACGGAATGACGGAAGGACGGAATGACGGAAGGACGGAAGGACGGAACAGGGTAACACTATATGCCGGGGGCATAAAAAAAACTAACTACGCAACTCTCCATAAAGCTCCATATAGAGCGTTAAACGCTAACCATTAATCAGAATCACATTACACTTTATATTTGTTATACCATGATTTCAACATTTTATGTTTTATATGATGCATTATGAAATCATTACATTGGTGACTTATAGGCCCATTGGGCCGGGTGCTATAATTGTACACATGTACGATTGAAATTTGTAATTGACTATGCACATGTCACAATAATAAACAACTTACTTACTTACCTACCTACCTACCTACCTACCTACCTACCTACTTACTTACTTATTATATATTTAAATAGTTTGTACTGAGTTGTGCTTTGTTTTGTATGGTAGTTGTGATCAGCCTGTGTTCCAACGTAGTCCATAATGTAACAGTGACTGAAAACAATTTACAAATAAATCATTGAAAACGTACTACAATCAGAATGATAATAATGTAAGAAATTCATACAAATATTTATTTTCAAAAATAATGTATCAATTTTATTACATCATTTTGTGTTACAAACATGTAAACGACATAGATTTCATATTTGATCGAAATGAATGCTATCTTCTGTGTAGCAAAATAACACCTATAAATAAAATCTAGCACTGTCTCATATAAAGTTTTTTTCTTGCCGGATCACTTATTTCAGGTGGTTACTGGACGACATTGTCTGTATCCAGTGCCAGTCTTTTGCTTAATATTGTACATCTAAGCTCAGCAGGAAGGGTCTGGAATACTGTTTTACATTCACGAATTATTTTACGGTAAGTGATTTTTTTTCCGTTTATTTCTTGTGTATTTGAATGATAGTCGGTACAAAGCGTGTCAGGTTTATACGAACCATAATATATTCTATGCGGCATTTTGGCGATAATGTCCACAGCGTTGTCTACAAGTGATATGTAATTCCGTGCCAAAGACGTCGTGAGAATACTTAAACATTGTCGTGTTGGTTTTATGATATGATATATATAAATGCCAGTTTTGCTTTTAGCAGATACATATTCTTTCTCGAGCCAGTTTTTCATAACCGATTTGCAACTTTGGATGATTGAGTCAACTTGATATTCCTCCGCTATAGGTACAATGCGCAGTACATTGGCTTCTGAAAAGAAATAAAGAAATGCAATAAGACAGGGCCGAGGTGTTACTGGAATTCATTCGATTTTGCCATACCGTTTATTAAAGATGGAAAACTAATTTCAAGTAAATCGATTTTGTATTACTATGTACACAAAACAAAACATATAACTATTATATCATTTATTTTTCTTTTTTTTTCTTTTTTCTTTTCTTTCTTTCTCTTTTAGCTGCCTAGGTATTATATGATAAAGAAATTACTCTGCAGTAAGTGAAACTGAAACAAATGCATAAGTGTACAGAAAAGTAGGCATTAAGAAGAACATCCTTCTTACATTGTCGAGCATATTTTATTCATTTACATTCTAATTTATAACTCAGTTCTCACCATCATGTTAAACTGTGTGATGTCTTATTAATTAATTTGATAAGAAAAAAACATAAACACATACAGCATGACTTTGAACGTTAAAATGCGATTATTTCAGACACAGTAAATGGGAGTTCCCTATCCCACAACAAATCCTACCGAAACAATTGATCACTTATATATAGCTTTTTAATCATGGAAACAAAAGCAGTTACACAAGTCGATAGATTAAACTATTACCTATTAATGTACTAATATATTTGCTATGTAAAACGCGAACGATAAAAAAGAAAACAAAGAACATTTTTAATACTATGTAGACATATTGAAAAATATGCATATGTTACCATCAAATTGACTTAATATTAGGAAAATACTATGCTAGTGTCTGATATAACATAATTTATCTGACAAATGGTACATCCTCGGCCTTGATACTAATTTTGGTATTCTAATTATAACGTTTTCAAGTTAGTATATGTTTCTTTTTTTAAATTTCAAATGAAACATTAACCTGTTAAGAAACTCTCGAGTTCATGCCCGGTGCATATGTCATGGTCATATTTAGAAGATATCGTTCTACATGTTTTAAGTCAATTGATCAATTAAGGGAGCCTTTATATGTAAAAATATATTCGATTCAAAGTGTATCAGTTAAAGATCTTTAAAACTAGTGACAGGTAAAATTTTCTTCTATTTCTTTTCATTTCAATGTGTATTGATAAGTTGTCTTATATAGCTGTGGATGACTGATAACGTTAAATATATCAGATATGCACCTGTTCAACATAAATCAATGTAATGACATGATAAAAGTACTTGTGATGCTTTTGTATTGATTCCATTACCCCATTCAAACTCGGATCTCACGATTTATTTATTAGAGACAAAATCCATATTAATAAAACCGCCTCCTCTTTCCTGATAAACGACATAGATAGACTTTAACAACGGTAATATATACACGTAATTAAGGATAAACATAACATTGAATATTTATGTCATTAATAAAATATCATTACTTACCTGTAACTGGCTTTAATGTCCCTGGATGAATACACATCAAAAATTCATGAAAGTCTGTATAGCTCTTCTCTTTCAACAAAACTGCTGATTGCTGCTTTTCTTTGAAATCATTTTTAAACATGGCCTCAAAAACTGGTGAAGATAGTATAAGAAAGTTTTGTGAAACATACAGTTCTTGTTGATCATCGAAAACTAAACGTACTTCATCCAAACACTTTCCATGTGCGGTAAAACGGCTCCAGACACTTCGGACATTCTTCCTTCTCATCTTCTGTGTGTGTACTCATTTCAAATCTGTTTTATTATAAAAATCCTTGAATGATTAAAATAATATAGATATAGCTCTTTTAATTCTTGAATGAATAAATAAATATATTTTTTCTTCAATCAAACCATTTAACGAATATAACAGGTTTAAACTGACTTGATATACAAATCAATACGAGCAAAATACATTTATAAAGCTTTCAATACACCACGAATCAGCTATAGAATATATCGTTTCTACATTTTTGACGCGTTAATCTTTAGTTTCGCCAAAACAGGTTCGTTATGTATAGTTCATACAAGTAAGATAAAATCAGATCGATATGGTACGTTATTTAAAGCATACGAAATCACTTGTTCGTAAGCGGACTTCATCATAGAAAACGCTATTCAGAAAAACAAAGTTTAATTTATACAAAAGAATAAGAACGTGGAAAAGTTATATGAACGGTTTTCGATAATTATATAGGCATTGAAGGTTTTTGTGGCGTTTTTTGTCAAAAAGAAAAATTTAAGTAACGTGGATGCAAATAATCTTACAGCAGACGTTCGTTATGTATAGTTCATACACGTTAGATAAAAATCACATCGATTATGGTAAGTTAATTTTAAAAGCATAGCGAAATCAGTTGTTCGAAGAGCAACTAACATAAGCGGACTTAATCATAGAAAGCATTCATTCAATATTATACCACACCCTTTTAAGATGGCACAAATTTTAGGAATTCAACTGAAAAAATTAGCGACGTATTCTGAAGTTAAAGGAGCTATTAAATTTATTGTTTACGATTTAACTCAGTCATATCAGTGCTTGATAATTAGGTAGCTATATTGTTTTACTAAAGAATAACTATTTTCCCCGGAAACGGCGAAAATTCAGAAAAACAAAGTTCAAATTATATCAAAGGAATAAAAATTTGGAAAAGTTATATGTATTGTAATTTTTTTTTTTTTTTTTTTTTTTTTTTTTTTTTTTTTTTTTTTTTTTCAGTTGATTTTCAATTAAATATATATAAGCGCATGAAAATTTTTTGTGGTTTTTGTGAAAAGGGGACAGAATCAAAGTAATGTTATGCCAAAATAATCTTTTACAGCAGATAAAATTAAATATGCTGGATCTCAAGGTGAGATAATTACACTAAAGTGTGACATTAAATGTCCCATTGTTAGCAACAACATTTGTTCATGTCTCGAAAGTTTATTAAAGTTTTTGCGTAAGTGGGTCAAAGTACGAGAGCTTGAAATTACTCAATATTTTGGGCCATCCATTAAAAGGCTTGTTTTTCGATCCCTGAAGATCGTTTAGCATGGAATCATCGTTGTGTTTGTGGCATTTCTTCTATCATTTTCTTAGTCGGGGTCGGCTCCAAGACTGTATTATCCACGTTTAAGATATTATGTAGTAATAGATGGATGGATGGAATGGTGGGCATGGATGGAGGATGGATGGATGGATGGATGGATGGAAAATGGATGGATGGATGATGGATGGAATGGATGGATGGCATGGAGTAAATGGATGGATGGATGGATGGATGGATGGATGGATGGATGGATGGATAGATAGATTAGATAGATTAGATAGAATAGATAGATAGATAGATAGATAGATTGTAGATAGATAGATAGATAGATAGATAGATAAAATACAAAAAAATGCCTGCATTTTAGATTTCCGTCACATTCAGTAGCATATAAACTCAAAAATAAAGCACCCACCCCCAATAGAGACTTTATTTTATTTACATTTAATTTTTCAGTTACTTTATTTCAGTTATAATGAAAAGTTTTAAAACATTTTTTAAAAAATTCTATCAAAAAAATAATCTTAGTAAGCCTCAATGTTTTTAACGTTCAAAAAGGAGCATATCTTCAAAATAATTATATCAGAACTCACAACTCAGGGACATACTCTCTTCTTTTATTCGAATTTTCAAATTTAATGTTTCCCTTCTTAAAAATAAAATTTAAAAATTCCCAATCAAAAAATTTTACATTTCTACCTATCCCTTTGTAAAACGAACAAAAAAAATTTCCAAATTAGGGGCCTTAAAAACCTTCATTTTTGTTTTTGGTTGTTGTTTTTTTTTTTTGTCTTGGGGAAATCATTTATTACATAAACAGTTTTTAAAGTACTTTTGGTCTAAAAAGTAAAATTTTGGGCCTACAATCCCAGCAATTGAGAGGTTTCCTGCAAAATAAATGCCCCTAAATTTACAAAATACCTTCCCAAAAATTTTTCCCTTTTCGCGCAGGTCTTTGTTATATTCAGATTAAGACTTTTGGGATATTTTTTTCCCAAAATTTTTTGTTAAACCTTTTTTGCCTTTAAAATTATACTTATTTTAAATGCACTGCCTTTTAATTAAAAAAGGGGGGCCAAAGGGATTTTAAAATAAAAAAAAATTGTTTCCCCACTGATGCCTTTTAAACCTGGTAAGGAAAGAATTTCCATTCTGAATACAAACGAGCTTACAAGACTTGTCTAAAAGAGATTTATGTGAACATGATCTTGTACTGTTTCTATTTGTGACACAACTAGTAAAATAGGGCATTAGTAAATTTAAAATGATTAAAAATATCAAAGTCGTTTTTGGCCTTATTATAAATTTTGTAAAAACAAATATAACAAATAGTAAACGAAAAGGGACTTAATATAAAGATAGTTACATTATTTATTATATAAGTATATATTTTCCATCGGACCATAGCTTTTGTAATATTTTAAGAGATTAATCTAGCACACGCACATTTTTTTTCATTTCAAAAATTAAAAAAAAGGTTTTCTTTCAATACTCCGAAATAGAAATACACCTCTGCATTATCAAACTGTTCACTTTTTTTCTTGGAACTTGTTTAATAAACAACCCCAAACAGAGCAATTGAAGATTGTTATTGTCAGATTAATGGCCGCTTTCGGCAAAAATCAATAATTAAGTTGTTACAGGGTTTGTATTTAAATTACGATGTACATTATATTTTCTAAATAAAATTTTATGTTTAAACCAACACACCTTCTTATCAGGTGAACATAATTAGAAAACTATTGGGGGATGAATTTCAAAAAGACCAACTCTTTTTTTTGTAATACACGCGTTACATGGAGATTACAGTATTCATCAAAATATTATTGTGGATAAAGGGAACTGTTAAACCGTGAATTTTAGTAGCAGGTATGAGGAAATTTCACTAAACATCATGTTCGTGCGAGTCAATGAATATTTAAAAGCTATTTATGAACATTATGGTTTTGATATAATTAAAGAAACTATTGATAACTGATATTATTGGGCATAGATTCAATATATTTTTTGTTGAATTTCTTTAAAAACCATTTCATAAAAAAAATTAACAACTTCATGTTTCAAAATGCAGACCAAAGTTTATGTTATCAAATGATGCTATCTATCTACAGCTTATGCTTAGTGAAGGGTTTCCATACGGCTCGTAAGGCCACAAAATGCAGCTTTCGCCTGTCGATTTACGGACCCACCCAAACATTGTCACCCAGTCATTACCCACTGAAGCGCAAAGTGGGAATGCCTACACCAATTTTGACGCCAATGAAATGTAAACTTTTATATACTAAAGTTTAATTATTTTCAAAACAACCAATATATCAACATGTATTATTTTAAACATTTAATTTCATAAAAATATAAATTAAAAGAATAATTATCAAAAGCAAAATTTAAAAGTCTTATGCCTTGAAATCTTCATTTATATTGACAAATTCAAATTCATTAATAGTATACTTGATATGCCTGTGCGTAAATTGTAATTCCCAAAATGTAACAACATTATAACTTCATTGTACTTACTAAAAAGGGAAATAACAAATTTATAAACCTTAGTGTCAAAAATCAAGAATTATTATAGCAAATTTTTATAGCTTTTCCAATTCATGTACAGCAGAACTGCTTTCCGGTTCTTCATTTTCATTAATACGACAAGCTTGCCATTTACTGCGAATCACCGAAAAGGGGAACCAATATAGAAATGAATGCGGATTTATTTTTAGCTGTTTAAATCGAAGGGTTTTTAATTGATCAAATCCGGCGCCCATGGACAAAAAAATAGTTTACACAAATTAGCTCGAGCCTGGTGGGCGGCGGATCAATGAGGGATGTTGCACTTTTTTTATTAGCTGTCACAAAACACGGCTAAATCCCAAACCGGCGTTTGCAATTTCATGTAATACTGTTGTTTATCCCGAGCGACCACTCTTTTCAAAGATTTTCAATAACCTCTGATTAGCCGTTTCAAACTTTTTATTTATTTTAGTTTGCAATGTTATTTTTCTTTTTATGGGCACATGTATTTTATATTTTGAACCAATACGCCGGCTTTTTTTATAAATTGATACGAACCGGGTCACATTGAAAGTCCCAATGAAAACCACCGTATGAACTCATCTGTTGATATCCCCATGATGAATTCATGCTTAAGTTGAAGCTAGGAGGTTGTGGACAGTTGCTCGCATTACCAGTACCGTCATGATTGTCCTAATCAAAACCGAGCCTGTAGCATTTTCTAATTGTGCCGTTCTGGGCATTCTTTTTTAAAATCAAATATACCATGCTTACTTTTGTTCAGTTGGTTAAACCCTAAAGATTAGATTTTTTAGCAAATGCCGTCTAAATATCAGTTTGTTTCCCTGTAACATTTACAGTCTATTTTTTGTTTGTTGGAATCCCCGTTCACAATGTTACGACGGTGAAAGCGTGATGGGCCCATGGTACGATGATTGAACGCGATGGTCCGATGGTGAAAACACACAATGGTACGAACCGAAACGTGTAACAACGTTGTATGATGGGAGACAACGATAGTACGAAGGCACATTTATCGCCGGTGCTCTTCACAAATGTACTTGAATGACATAGAGTTAAAAGCACATTAATAAATACTTCAAATATTGTCCGCTTTCCCTTATCGAATGCAGAAAACACTAAATCCAAAAACATAATCGTCATTGCATTATTATAATCATTAAAAAAATAAATCATTTAGCAGGAACATTTTTAAAAATATGGAAGTCTATTCATTATTGTACCTAAAAGATAAAAATTGCAATAATTTGCTATATTTTTTTTGTGTTGAGAATATTGACATGTTTCAAATAATAGTCAAACATCCTTCTATGCATTGTATTACCAAATAACATTACCATGTCAATTTAGCCTGAAACATGTAAAAACTGGTTCAAAACTGTCACATTTAATTATTTAATATGTTTCATGTACGAAATGAACATATGACTTACTAAGTTGCCGTATACTATCCTATGTGTTGTTGTTCTTCAGCGTAAGACCTTGATATCTTTTTTTTACATACTGTTTAAAAGTTTATCTTTTTCAATAATTCTCCGTTGTTCTTCATAACTGATATTTTGTATTATTGCTTATTTTCAAGTTATTTTTCAGATTTCTCCGGTCAGTTGTTTTTGTGTATCGTATCCTCTTAGCATATACACATAACGTATAGTACAAATGACCACCTTTTACCAACGATCCAGGTTTCCTAGATTAGCAGCTACGCTCTGTTGACTCAGAATTTCAATCTTTATTTTGATAATCTTACCAGGTTTCCTCAGAAACTTAGGTACATAGGACTTACTGATATCATTTGTTTGCCGACTTATAATAAGTATTTTTTTCAATTGTAAGTATATGAGGGAAGTTGAATTTACGAGCTTTTACTAAACTTTTACACTTTTGTCATTTCCTTCGAGGTATGACAGCTTAGTTAGTCTACCGCCTCCGTGGTCGAGGGGTTTTAGAGTCGATGACTTCTAATCCAGTTACCTCTCTGGCGTGGGTTCGATCCCCGGGAGATGCTTTGGTAGTTTAGCGCGGAGGAAGGTAGTCTAGTACTGGTGTAACTCTCCAGGAACGATGGTTAGGAAACTACTCGCCTATATGACTGAAATACTGTTGGGAAAAGGCCGTAAAATGAAACAAACAAACAAAACAAACAAGCTTAGTTAGTAAAAATACTGTTAAATACAGCAGATATTTGTTAAGTATTTCTCTAATTCAATTGAATGTTATCCGCTCTTTAAATAAACTAACTAACAGGTTATTTCCTATCTAGAATAAGTACTTTTGTACATTATTTCCAGATGTTTTGTAAATCATTTAATTTTGCAAAATTATACTAATCGTATGCACTGGCCATGAGAGAAGGTCCAGATATCAAATTCTGAAGAACTTGCTTTTCACTGATGCCCAACTGGTAAGGAAAGTAATTCCAATACAAAAAATGACTTACAAAAACTTGTAATGTGACATGAGAGTAGTGCAAACATTGTGCATCTATAATGTATCTCATCAACAACTAATCATTGGTAAGAAATGTAAAATTCCATATGTAAATAAGCAAAAGCAATAACTTTCATCGACTTTATTTTTCAAAATGTCCGTTACATGTTTCGCGTGAATGGTTTTATCATGAATTGACAAGAAAAGCATTGATGCAAAGCACAAAAGGACGTCCTAGCAAGAAATGTAGCAATTTACGATGATCGAGTATAAATCTGATGACCAGATTTCATTTGATTTTACCAGAATTATATATCATAGATGAGTGGGCGAACAAAAGACATTGCTCATCAGGAACTGCGGTAGCTAGAAATGTATTTTTTTTGTAACTCAAAATAAAACAAAATATAAAATCTGTTTTTTAATCATCATAATTGTAACAAATTTACAAACAATATATAAAATTGTTAAAAAAAACTAATATAGTAATAATACATGCCTTTACTTTATGCCAAATTAAAATAAAGATATTTATACCTGGGACTTAAGATAAAGTAGTTATATTTCAAGTCCCAGATAAAAAACTGAAAGTAGGACACACAATGAAATGAAACATTTGGGATGAAATTCAAAAATACCAATTTCAAGATTTTATTTGTTATAAGCGATAACAAAAATAATGGTGCATAATATATAAATATATATTATATAAAAATCATGATTGTATTAATTTGCATGACATGCTGATTTTTTTGAAACATTATTGATTTATTTAATAGAAGTCTGTTACCTGAATTTTAGACTGGTATGAGAAAATTCACTTATTTGAGTCAAAGATATAAAAGCTACTTGACATTAATGGTAAATAAAGAGTTTTTTTTTAATTGATTTATTTGGAGATAAATCCACGATTTTGTTGAATTGCTACAAAATCCGCATCTGACCGTCCAGTGTGTTTACATTCCTGTCAATGAACCCCATAACACCGCATGTTAAAACTGCAGACGAAAGTTTCTGTTATTAAAATGTTACAGTATTCGGCAAATCAACATTCCACTCAAACCACCATAAAAACCGATCGCATTGAAAACAAAATAGAAACTACTACTTACAGCAAAATTTGGGATATCAGGATCGATTTGAATATTAACTGTGAAAAAAATGTCAGAAGTACAACCAGGGCCGTCTCTTTATGTCAATATGGAAAGAACCTACAGAAAAGACGATTTAAAAAAATGATACTACTATAATATAAACAATTCGTAAGAATGGCCTACTTATTTGTTAACGATAAATTTATAAAGAGTGCAATTTATTGTTGAATATGTTTTCATTTTATTTCTGCAAAATTCTCCAATTCGTTATTTATTACCATAGCGCAACACGAATGACCGTTTCGTTCCAGACTCGCAAAACAAAAGCTACTTTAAAAATAGCTTTTCGGATTTACAAAATATAGGTAATCTTTTTATAGCTTTCGAAATCATGTACAGCAATAAATTACATACATAACCCACTGTGTACTACAAAAAAATTATAAATTTCCTGTAGAAGATACAAATGTAAGAAAAACATAACCGATCATAAGTTTATTTTTTTGTGTTTTTCTTTTATACTGCCTTCCCAGTGACTGAGGCATGAAAGTAGTAAACACAAATAGCTTTGCCCCTTGTGACCAGAGCCTTGATGGATTGAGTTTAAAACACAGATGCGCTTCACAGAGAAGTCAAAGTAAAGAAAAGCATTCTAAATCAGTCAAGTGTAAAGCGTGTATTCTCTTTTTTGAACTAAACTATTTATGTCGAGGGCGGAAGCCACGGCCGTAAGGCCAAGATAAGTTGTCGGATGATCTAAATTGTAATGAAATAACCTCCTTGAAGTCATTATCAGGGTAGATAAACAATCTCTGAGCAAGGACGTCATACTTGATCTCGGTTGGTGAACTTTTGAAGACCTCTGTACATTCACTGATTATTTGTCTGACTGTGGTACTTGTATGTTTTCCGTCGTCATGTATTGGTAATTTTGACTCATTAACGTTGATGGTATTTGGGGAATTGGACCCAAGATATATCCGATGCCCAAATTGAGATACTACTCCAACGCCAAGTGTTACTAACTCACTGTCGTTTAACATTGCAACTGTCTTTAGGATATATAGGCAGTTTCGAGCCGGTATCACATAATCCACAATTGACTTCCCCTTACGGGCTGTCTGAAGTTCATCGTTGAGCCACGTTTTAAGGATTGGTTTACCATAGTTTATAATACGCGTGACCTGATATTCTTCAGCAATTGGTATTATGTCCAGAACATTGTCTCCTGTAATGATTGAAATAGATGTAGATAAATTTGTATATTTGTAAATCAATAGACAAATCAAACAGGCAAACAAAAAAAACAAAACATTTTGAGGTTATAATCCCCTTACTGATAATGACTTTATACTAACTGGTGACAGTTGTTGTCGTTCTCGGGTGAATTCACATGAGAAACTTTAGAAAACCGTCATATTTCTTTCCTTTCAGGTCAACATTGCTCGTTTGTTTTTCCTTGAAATCCTTACGGAACATCGCTTCAAACACCGGCGACGCCAAAATTAAGAAATTTTGTGACACAAAGAGTACTTGTCCATCGTCAAATGTTAACGTGACTTCATCTTCACATTTCCCACTTTCTGTGAAGGGTTTAGATATTGTCTTAGTGTCAACATTCTCGGGTACTATGACAGGCAACCCCGGACTAGTGATATTTTTTATGCTTAAATTTAACTTTTTACAAGGTACACAGAAGCAATAACCACGTAAATATTCACAAAAGATACACCATCAACGTTAAGTTACTGTATGTATTACCGGCTTTAAAACAGGTTAATTAACAATACCTGTGTCCTGAATCATAATTGTTGTTTATCAATATATTCCAGAGTTTATATTGCGTAAAATCCCGAGTTTCAAATAAAGTTTTCTTCTCAAACTATAGCTTTCAATATTTTATAGATTATATTTACATAAGTTGTAAAGCTGACAATAAAAACACCTGTGAATGAATGCACGCTTTATAGGAAAATCAATATTGAACAGAATATTTTAAAGTAACTTTAAACTTGACAGGAAGCAATAGCCATAATACTCATTGTACATGCTATTAAAAAAGTAAAAATCTTATCATACATATTTTTGTTCAAAATTAATAATAATTTACGCGCCTTTTCATTTTTAAATACTGTTAGTTCAGCTTCAGTGATTATTTTATGTACGTCGAGTCTTGAATCATATCAGTTGCATTATTGGTCGAAGCACCAATTGTACATCTTTTAAAACTTGTCGTACACAATTAAAATAAGAAATGTCGGACTTTCTATCCCTTGACTGACATAATTGGTAATTTTGTTAGAGATACTTGCCATAAATGGGTACATGGAAGTGTTCAATTATGGGAAAAAAAAAGACTTTGTTATAAATTGTTTTCGAGAGAATGAGACATTTAAGGCCCCTGTGACGTAAGCCTTTGTAATAGTTACCCAAAATCAATAGGGGTCATCTAGCCTGGGTTCCAGTCTGTCGATTTTTTATGGCACTGCTTCTGTTCGGCAAATCGACAGCCTGGGGAAATACGATTTTCGATCGAAGCGCCACCTAGTATACACCCCGAAAATTACGGGCGTTATTTAAAGAACGATAACTCATGCAACAACAAACTAGTTGCTAAAAATAGAAACGGAATTTCCACGAAGTGACCCGAAGCTCAACGAACAGTTACGGAACCTCGCTTTCAAAACACCATTTCCGATTAAAATAACACTCGTTGACAAAGTTTATTGCATAATGAGTTAATTCGATTAACAGTTTTGATTAGTTAAATTGGATAAAGATTTTGAGCATCAGAGAATGTGCTGGACGCAATTTATAATAGTAAATGGCGTCAAATTTTCATCTTCGCCTCGATTTCGATTTAGTCATGTGATTTGCTAATCACATGCTAATCGGTTTATTAATAAAACTATCATTAGTCGATAATAACATCGGAAACCAGGCAAGTTTCCCCAGGCGTTGATATTATCAAAACACGATCGAGTATGAAATAGCGCGTACTATGTTATTAATAAGCAAAAACTATCAACGCCTGAATCCCAGGCTAGGGGTCATCTAATAGTAATGACCAATCAATATTAGAAATATGAAGACTTTGTGATAAATAGCTTTCAAAATAATGATCGGAAACCATACTAACATTCAAGAACCCTCTAGCCTTGACTTTTGACTTACTGACCCAAAAATCAATAGGGGTCATCAACTGGTTATGACCAATCAATATGTGAAATATGAAGACTTTGTGATAAATAGTTTTCAAGATAATCAGCGGAAACCATTCTTATATTTAAGGCCCCTATAACAATGGCATTTGCTCTAGTGACCCCAAAAGCAATACGGATCATATGTTGGTTATGACCGATCACGATGAAATATGAAGACTTTGTGATAATTTTCTTTTAAGATAATGAGCTGAAATCATATTAGAATTGAACTACCCTGTGACCTTGACCTTTGACATGGTGACCCCAAAATCAATAGGGATCATCTACTATCTATGACCAATCAATATGAGAAATATGTAGACTTTGTAACGAAACGTTTCAAGATATTCAGCGAAAGCTATTCAGGTATTTAATGCCCCTGTGACCTTGAACTTTGACCTAATGACTGTAAAATCAATAGGGGTCATTTACTAGTTATGACCAATCAATATGTGAAATATGAAGACTTTGTGGTAAATAGTAGCCAAGATAATAATCGGAAATCATATTAACATTCAAGGCCCCTGTGACCTTGACCTTTGACCTAGTGACCCAAAAATCAATAGGTTTCGTCTACTATCTATGACAATCGCAAAGTAAAATATACAGACTTTGTGATGAATACTTTTTAAGATAATCAGCAAAAAACTGTTTTGACATTTAAGGCCACCGTGACCTTTACCTTTGACCTACTTACCCCAAAATCAGTAAGTGTCATTTACTAGTTATGACCAAACACGATGTAAAATACGATGACTTTGTGTTAAATACTTCAAGATAATCAGCGGAAAACATTTTGACATTTAAGGCCCATGTGCCCTTGACCTTTAACCTAATGACCCCAAAATCAATAGGGGTCATTTTGTAGCTATGGTCAACCACAATGTGAAATATGAAGACTTTTTGATAATCTTTTTTTCAAGATAAACAGCGGAAACCATGTGGTCTACCGACGGACAGACCTACAGACAGACCGACCGACAGACCGACATTAGCATAAAATATACCCCTACTTCTTCGAAAGGGGGGGGGGGCAAAACAAAAACACATCCATTGTGTCAGTCTCCATTAATAAAGACACCTCGGTCAATGATTGATACAACTCCGGCTCTGTAAGTTGAAAACTCCTAGACTTTCTATAACTGGCTTGCCAGCCAATATCTGAACTTGTTAAGTAAACATTTAGTGCTTTCGGTATATGTTAATTGTTTAATCTGTAGGTTCAGGGTTTGTTATTCGGGACATTTCCGAAGACTAGCTAGTCGTATTGCCTATTTTTGTAACCATTTCAAGGAACACTCGTTTGATATGAAGAGAATATTTTTGCAATTACCCGCTTGAAAAGGAGCTGCGCTTAATTTTAGTGTTATACTATATGTCTGCAAAGAAATAATATATAATTTACTGTAAACAGTGCATATTTTGGATACTTATTTATGTGATAAGTAGAATATTATATTCATGTAGTTTCATTACAAAATTATTTGATTTCGTTGAATTAAAAGATATTATACACAGAGGCTCATTTAAAAGTGTTTTATTCAATTTTCAACTCGTTAAATAAATTCAGTATTGAACCTACACTCATTCATTAAATTCTCTATTCATTTACACCGTTCATAATTTTTATATATGTTTTACATTTAAACCATGCCATATCTACTATCAATTAATTAAGCACGAGCAATAGCTTGGGTAAAATATGTCAATTATTATTTGTTCTAAAAAAACGTTTTTAATTATATTCTCATAGCGTCAAAAGACTTCGTACGAGTTTAAATTATCACAAAACAATTATTTATTTATTTATTGTTTATTATAGTCTGATCTATAGATACATATACAATTGAAACAATATACATATAGTGAATTGTATAGCCATTCTTTTTTTTTAATTTTAAGAGACTGTTATAGTTTATAAGAGGGGCAACTCCACAGTCCATATTATAGAGATCTATAATATACTTAATTACATAATTATACACATTTACATGTCAATAATAACACATCATAATTTATATCTCTAAGCATTTATAAGTAAAACAGCATATTTCAGGCATTGAATGTTATACTTAAAATAATTCAATTGTACTAATATTTATACCTACAACATAACGGTATGAGTAATACTTTAGGGTTGTTAATATTAAAATGGAAGAATGAAATCTCATTACTGTACTAAACCCTACTAAATGTACTAAACTCATCTATACATAGAACCATAGTAATACAATTAAAAGTTCATTGTTAGGCTCTGTCAAAATGTCATTCAATGAAGTTCTAGAAGATGTTATACAGAATATAGGGGGATGTTAAGTATATCAGTATCTCTCAACTGGTATTGTCCATTGGGCAAAGATAGTTGTAGTGTATGGAACAACCATTGTATGCTGTTTTACGGTCATGTCCCTCGGTCAAATTAATGTCAGGAAAATGACACCAGAGTTTATTCAAATGATATGCAAAAACTGTGTTATGGAGACCTTAACAATATGAGGTATGATATAAAATATGGTCAACATAGTAACAGATGTACGTAATGATAAAACATTCTTACACTTATTATGGTTTGTAAAAGACGACAAATTGTATGTGTCGTATTGTCGCCCTTCTTCTGTCTTAACCCGAAAATTCGAAAAAGCGAAAACACGAAGAGACAACAAAGTCAACACAGTTGTCCATTCGTGTTTTCGCATTTTCGCATTTTTGAGGCAAAGAAGCGAAAACCTCTTCATGAAGAATTCAGCCACCATAGAGACCTCTCAATTCCGAAGTGAAAGTCCTTTTACTGGACCTTTGCTCCCAGTTTAAAAACTAACTTCCATCCTCAATAATTGTTTAATGAATACATACAATATCTAAAAGAAGGAAATACATGGTTTGAAACTGTGTAATATGTACCGAACATGGCTACTAGAGGTATTTACTTCTGAATGAAAACATACAATCACACAGTGTGATATTTCTTTGCAATAGCTTCATTTACCTTTGAATTGTTTTAATCAGATATACGTTATGTCTATGATATAGCAATTATATAATTGTGTTGATATCAAATCATTTTTGCTTATTCTAAATTAAAATTATTTCCTCTATTTTACTTTTAAAACTTCAAATTGTTTTTTGCACTTCTCATTTTTGTTAATTAAAGGGATTGACTTCAGATTTCAAATTGTTGTTCTTTCCATTAAAGCATAAAAATTTCTGTTTAACTTTTATAGACATGGTCATTATGCATATTATGTTGTGCAAATTCTTTCTTTATACTGATTAAGAGAAATTTTTATATCTTAATTGATTTTTTTTCATAGTTTGTGTCAATTGAGTATTTAATCAGTTGAGCTTTGCTGTCTCCTGTGACAGGAATTTGTAAGTGAAAACTTTAGCATTGGCCACATTTTCTTTATTACTTAATAGGATTACTTCAGAATTGGCCAAAAGACCTTTTAAATGAAATATATTTCTTTGACCTTGACATCTAAATGACCTTGACCTTTTAGGTTTTCCTGTCCAAAAAATATACCATAGGCCATATTTTACTTACTTCTGAACAGAATTACTTCAAACTTGGTCACAACAACCTCTTGGAAAAATCCTTTCCAACAACATATATTTCTGTGACCGTAAACTCATAATGACCTTGACCTTTCAGGCTTTGATGTCCAAAAACTAGAACGTTGGCCATAACATCCTTGATAATGAACAGATTATTTCACGATAATAGACACAACAATCCTTTGGACGAGACCTTTCAAATTACAGTCCAACCACGGA
The DNA here is from genome assembly GCF_026571515.1 of Ruditapes philippinarum. Classification (NCBI taxonomy): domain Eukaryota; kingdom Metazoa; phylum Mollusca; class Bivalvia; order Venerida; family Veneridae; genus Ruditapes; species Ruditapes philippinarum. The sequence continues at coordinate 2,418 of NW_026860316.1, read as the reverse complement.
TATTCGAATAGCTTGGGACTGAACATTTACTTCGAATAATCGTTGGGTTTGAATAATCGAAATCCAAATAATGTGTTACATGACAACTATTCAACTTAAGCCATTTGCCAAACATCTCGTTAAATACACACTTGCTTTCATTTATTAATCAAGAAAATAAATAAGCAACAAAGGATGCGTAAAAAATAGATTTTACACATAATATAATCGCTTTTATCATCTAGCAAAAAACAGTTAAAACATCGGACACGGTGCAGCAGAATTGTAATCATACACATAATGCACCGTTTTGTAAAAGAAAAAGAATTTATACAAATATGTGGTAGTGTTTGCTTATTTATTTATTTCTTTCCTCTAATTGCTTACTTTCATCTTTTAATCTAAATTATTTAATTGAATACTTTTAACCGTCCAATATCACACTTAAACAAGTTATTTTCGGTAATTGAAGTTAATTTAAAAACGTGCGTAATTATCACTTTTGTCAAAATACACCATGGCTGTTTTCACAGTGCTTCGAATAATAGGTGTAAAATTCTGACATAATTGTGTAATTGGAACCGAAATTAAGGTATTCGGATAATAAATTTTGAATAATCGATCGAATTTATATTGATTTATATAGATTTAAAAACGGGACAGCCAATCTACTTTGGATAATGACGAGTATTCGAATAAAGGGTTGTCGAACTATACTTATATTTCAGTGATTTGACCGGAATAATATCCACCTTTAAGAATAATTTTACAAAAAACTTAAACATTAATAATAAATTCATAAGTACTGATTGGGTTTACTTTAAAGTTGCCACAACAATCCTAAACTAAATATTTACATTAAAACATAGTTTTCGTTTACTTTGACCAACGGATTTTTTAAATGAAGCATAAATACAATTATAAACATCATAATGTTGAGAATCAGTTTATATGGTAGGGATTACAAGTTTACCCACTGCATACATGCCATAATTTTATAAGCTCAACAGAGCTTGCTCAGGGTGGCCTTTTTGGATTGTTGAATGTCCGTCATCCGTCGTCTGTCCACATTTGCTCGTTAACACTCTAGTGGTCACATTTTTTGCCAATATGCTTGTCTAGGTAATTGCTCAGATGAGTTAGAACATGGGTAATTTGCAATGAAAAACTAGGTCACGGGAGCCAAAAATTGAAAAAAAATTGTTAACGCTAGTGACTTCAGTTTTGATCCAAATATCCTTGAAATTGGCCTAAACGTTTGTTTGATGACTTCTAGGTCAAGTTTGTATAACGGTCACCTTAGGTCAAAACTAGGTCACACCACCAAATTATGGAGAAACCTTTATAACACTCTAGTGTCACATTTTTGCCTCAAGCATCATCAAACTTTGTCAGGATGCTTGTCTCGGTAATTGTTTCGATGAGTTTGAACATGGTCAGTTCGGATGAAAAACTAGGTCACAGGAGCTAAAATAGAAACATCTTGATAACTCTCTAAGTGTCCCTGTTTTGATCAAAATAATATCCTTGAAATTTGTTTGAAAGTTTTGGATGACTTCTAGGTCAAGTTTGAATATGGGTCACCTGGCGTCAAAAACTAGATCACATCGTCAAAATATGGAAACAAACTTGTTAAAACTCTGGTGGTCACATACTTAACTTACTTGTCATCTAACTTGGTCAGGATGCTTGTCTAATTAATTGTGCATATTGTGAGCCTCCTTTTATAAGTTCAAACTGCTAGAAAACTATGAAAAATGCTTCAATATTGATGCAACCTGGCACAAATGTTGTCTGGAACATAGTCTCTGTATCAGCATGCTCAATTTTAAATTTTCAAAGTCACTATTTTGCATTGTATTTTTTCATCAAATTTGATTTCAAAGTGCTGCAACTTCTCAATGAATTGATATAGTGTAAAAAGCTTTTCTGGGTTTGTTATTCGTTACCTTATGATCGACCTCGGGTCTTTTTTTAGCCTGTCATATGTCCAAAAGTTTCTTTGCGAATCTCTCTAAACAGAAGGGGACACATCCCTTGGCAACCCCCTGATGTACCTTTTGGCAACGCCTGATTTGGGGCGGCGTCGAAAAAGTGGTCACTTTTTTATCAACATTTCTCAATCCAAACAAGTGTTTGGGGCCTCAATAGGGCATTTTGTCACTGTTTGAGGCCTCAAAAAGGGGAGTTGAAAAGCCATCAAAACACATCTATATGAAGTAAAGGGTTAATTCACTTGTGGCTACTGTTGTTTTAGACTAATATCCTTCAAATTGGTCTGCAAGTTTGTTTTTGATAATTTTAGTTTCAAGTTTAAATTATGGGTCAATGATACAAACTAGGTCAGCATCTGCCTAATATGGATAAATTTGATTGTCAGGTCAGCGATTTCTCAATGAGTCATCAAACTTGCCAGAGTTTATTGGTTCAGGTGAGCGA
>NW_026860315.1:0-20136 GCF_026571515.1 Ruditapes philippinarum | reverse complement strand
GAAATAGACTGCTTAATAACCAGTATTTACTTACCCATTTTTCAAAAAGTATAAAGGAAATATAAATTCATGTATTCTTCTATGTATACGTATATGTGTTCATCAAATAACTTCCGAACAACGATTTTCCAACATTATCCTTAGAAAAATAAACCCATATGAAAAGATAGAGAATATAATCCGCAAAACGGACAGGTACCAATGCGTTTGAAGTTTAAAAGATAGGGGAATTATTCCCCTAACTCTATCTCTCTCTTTCTGCATGTAAATTTGTTGCTGAAAAAGTGCATAGAGGTAGACCCCCGGAAAAAGGACATCTGGAATTTCCTTTTTTATTCTGGAACGCATTTATTATAACGTTTGCTACAATTGCTTTCTATTTAAAAAGCGTATTGAAGTTTTTGGTTATTCGTTTGATTACAATGTATATCATAATCTGTTTTCATCTATTATAGGCTATTTTTACCTTCGAGTGACCATTGCGATATAAATATGTACATGGCATGTTTGTGTTTTTAAACATTTGTCATTTATGGCATTTACTTAATGCCCTATATCAAACAAACCTATGTGTTGTGTTTCACCTCATACCAAACAAGTACGTCTTGCCAGGTCTATTTGCTTGACCTGGACAATACATAAAGATTTATTGATTCTTTTTCATTATGCCATTTAAAAATCTTACAAAGAACCAGATATTATATATTAACATTCCTGAATGATGTGGCAATACTTTATAGCTTTAGATCCACAACAGACGATAATAGGAGATTTTTTGTTTTTACAATTCTATTCTTATAATTACATAATTGTTTTTCTAGTACGTATTTTACACAATTTCAATTGAAAAATGCATGTGGTTAATCTGTATGTCATAATTTAGCACAAAATAATCATAGTATGTAAAATACATTCAAAGTGTTTTTTTTTCGACGTAAGTAATTAAATGGTAATTAATACTGTCACGGAACTGACTATATTAAAAAAAATGTTTCAGCGCCGCGGGGCAGTAACATCATAAAATCACCAGGGTGCATGCCATTAATCGCCAGGGTGCATTTAACAATCATAGTTTGGATACATTTCTATTGAAAATGTTCTGTTTGAGTTAAATCATATACATATTCATGCAAAGTGTGTTAACTGGGATGCAGGTATTAGTTAACCGCACTAAAGAGCATGTCTACATAAAGTGACGGCAGAGAAAAGGATTTTATTCGGATGCTCGTACATTGGTTTCTTTTTTTCCTGGGGTTTCATTTTGTGACAAAAGGGAGCGTGTATGATAAAGAAAGAGAGAGAACACCAAAACATTCGCTTACGCCCTTCGTACAAATCAGATAGCCTCTAGCCAATTCAGTTAGATCATATGAAAGTCTTGGACATGAAACTATCATGGTTGAAAATATTTATGACGGTCATATAGGGTGGTACCTTCATGAGGTACGTATATTTTATAACTGCCCAAGAATACCTTATTTTTTTAAATCACCTGATATAAACTAAATTTTACAAAATATTATGAATACACACGCATTTTACTTAATCATGTACTAATGAGACATGACTCCAAATAAGTTCATAAAATCTTAATTAATCAAAATTAAGAAGTCTATGTCTATTGATTAAGAAATATATAAATACATATATTTTAATTCAAGGGGGAAAAAATTCATGTAAAATAAAGGTTCTTTTTACCACCAAATTTTTAGCGTAGTAAATTTCATTGTAAGTGCCTTCATCTTTTTTAATAAAATTTAAATGAAAATTTAGTGTTTGAAGGCGTGTGAATAAATGATTTTTCCCCCAAAGGGGTCAAACTTGAAAAAAGAAATTTTTGTTTTAAATTTCCCCCGAAATAACATTTTGTATTAGTTTTTAACATGTGTCGGGGTTTAAATTTTTATACAAAGTACAGTGGTTAAGGGGAGTGCAGGTATTAGTTACCCCATTTCAGGGCATTTTTCCCTATTTGACGGCAGAGAAGGGATGCGAGGGAAAATATCATATTAATGTCCTTGGTTATTTTTTTCGATTTTATTTTAAAAGGGGAAGTGTTTTTGTTTGACTATGATTCTAAGGAAAAAACATATAACCTCACAATCATAATAAGGGGGTGGTTTCTCGTACAAATAGAAAACCCCTTTTGTTTTGTTTGCAATATTAACGGGGTGACGATGGGAAACCCGGGGTTTACATTTTTCCTAGTTTTCCCCTTCTATTAAACTTTTTTAAATTTTCTGTTATCCCCTCCGCATTCCGAGAAAAATTATTTTTTAAATTTATTTTGGTTATTCAAACTGCCCATCAACAACATAAATTTTCACTGTACTTTTAACGAAAGCAAATTAAGGGCAAACAGGAGAATTTTTTTTTTTTTCCCTTTAGTTAAAAAATTTAAAAAAAAAAAATTAAAAATTGGAAACAGAAAAAAGGATGAAAAAAAAAAAGGAAGAACCACTTTCTTGGAAGGTTGTATTATAAAAATACAGAATTTAACTTTTTTTTTTTACTTCCGTAGGTTTCTTTTGTGCAATCTTTCATTAAAACTAATGACTGCTTCATTTGACAAAATGTACATTACGTACAATGATATTTACATTTGAATATGAAGTAAGTTTTAACTTAGATTAGATCATTCGATTTTCCTTCAATCACTTGTTAATCTATATGTTTTAACGAGAGAGACGAATACATGTGTTCGTTATAATGAAATGAATTAGGAAATATATCTGATTTTCTATTCAAATTGACGAATAAAATAATAGTCGTTTCACCGTTAAAATTAGCGAATTTAGAATGATTTTAGGGGTACATAAGCCTTCATGAATACAAGTCTACGTTACCGTTGAACATATACTTTTTTTTTCAATTCTGCCACTAATGCATGGACATTTGTAATATATATAAAAAGACATGTCTTTATAAGTGTAAGAATGTTTTCTACATTTAGCAAGATAACTTACCTGTTAACACTGTCACTGTTAAAATCCATGGTTTTCCACTTGATTGATTTACTTTACCATTAATGTGTACTGTTAAAATGCTTAATTATGTATACTACGCATTTTGATAAATTAGAACGAACGGCTTACTACTAGTATCTGTAATTTAATGTTATTTTTTACAAAAATGGCTGCCGTAAAGTTCACAAGTCATGAAAAATTCAACAACTCTAAAAATGACACATAAAAATCATCAAATTGATCAAATTGATTTTTTTTTCTATAAACACAAAACAGCTATATCAATTACTGCTGATTATAAATGAGCCGCGTCATAACAAAACCAACATAATGGGTTTGCGACCAGCATGGATCAAAACCAGCCTACGCATCCGCGCATTCTGATCAGGATCCATGCTGTTCGCTTACCAACTCTATAACAAGTAGCGAAACGGATAGCGAACAGCATGGATCCTGATTAGACTGTGCGGATGCGCAGGCTGGTCGCAAACCCATTATGTTGGTTTTGTCGTGATGCGGCTCAAATATTCTTTACAACACATGTATACGTACACGTATATTCACTTTATAAAAACTAATGTGAACATAATGTATGATAAAACTTCTTGACAATGATTTTCTTTCATTGTTTAAAATTTTCTCATTTTATTATTGGTTCATCCAGGAACACTTTATTTATCTTTTGGTAAAATATTTTGATTGCAGAAATTAAATGAAATATAAAATTTCCTTGCTGAATTCATTGAATTTGAATAAAATAATACACTATGTTTGGGAAGCTGCATTCCCTATTACTGGTCAATAGACTTTTGTCTTTTCCGCCAGTCATTTTAATGACACTATACGTGTATATGCATACTGTTTATACCTGTAAATAGTAAATGATTTAAAAAGAAACATATCTTATCTGTGTGTACTTAAAAATGTTTGTTTTTTTTACATATATCAAATTTGAGCAAAATGTATCTTTCTTAAACCAGAGCAATATAAAGTAGATTGAAATTTGAAACATAAATTTGTTTAAGTAAAAACATACATGTTTTAGCAATTTTACTACAAGAACAAACCATACACATGTCATTTTATGCCGGATGTTATGTAAATCAAATGTGATTTATTTCACTAAAAAAACAAAAACAAAACATTTTGTTATTTCATAAACGTCAATTCTTTCTGAAGAAGACTAAACATCGAAAGCTAAAGACAAGCGTTTGTTTTTATTGAACTGATTATACATGTATATTTATTTCATTCCTGATATATGTATGTTTAAAATTGGAGAACAATTTGTTTTCGTTTGTTTTCTTTCTTTTCTGTGTTGTTTTTAATGTATTTTTGTATGTTCGCTTGGGGTTTTATGCTTGACTTTAATATTTTTTTATGTAAACACATTACACGTTATTGTCGACATTTGAATTTGTTCATGTCATAACTGTTTCCATTGTAACTTATCCTTTCAGATATTACAATATGTTGATAATTATAGACGCAGTTTGTTTCTCTAAAGTTCAGAATAATTGCACAAGAGCAATGAACATCAATTTAATAATTGTAAATTACCGAATGTCGAATGAAAGAAAAATGTACTGTAATATTCTAAACATCCATTTGACTTTATTTTGTATTCTGGACTTTTTCAACACAAAGTCAGTTCGAAAGTTTCCCAGATTAAAAAAGCATTGAGATGAAGTACGGGACACAATTTTCATACTTTTTTTAATAACTAAAACTAGTTAATTCAATGTTCGAACATGTAACTTAAGTCAAAAGCCGCATAGCCAGGACGACATAAACACATTGAAATATCAAACACAAAATGACAAAGAATTAATAAAATCTAAGATAAAAAGAAGCATGACAATGACTACAACAATCAGTTTGTGATGTGTCAATTCATACATGATATGAAGATGGTCGCCACTGGAAAAAGAAACCCTCCCAGCCATTTTTATCTTTGACATGTACTTGTCATAGCAAACAACAATTTTGTAGGAGTTTATATCGGTGTATAAGTTTACATACTCCCCTTTATAAAATACAATACCGTTTTCCAGGGTTACTATACTATTTTCACAAGTGTTTGCCGGAATTATTTTTATTAAATCACAGAACTGTAGAGTAGTCATGGCGATTGGATATAGGACAAACAGGCGTCTTCTCGTAAATTAACAATAGAAGTTCCGATAGTTTTCCAAATGTCATTGTATATTTAACGTTCTCATTAACTTCTACTCTGATCGGAAATCCCCTTTCTTCTCTATGCTGTTGTAAAATGATATTTTACTTGTTAAAATTCGTAATCTTTATAAATCGACGTCCGTTGTCTGATGTGCTTTGTCATTTTGGTCAAAACTGCGATAAAATAGCCCTCCACGGCAACGCCGATAACTTTTTCATTACATATTGCCGCATCTGTTTAGGATTTTTCATTACGCTGTGTCAAATTTCAACAATTTTTGGTGAAATCTGAGACCAAACCATAAATTGACGAATTTGCAGTTAAGTCGTTTGATATTTAAAAAGTAGAAAAAATAATGTTTTAGAAATAGGTATAGGGTTTCTTTTAATTTTTGAAAACCATAATTTGTTATCTGAATGAGAAAAAAAACAACATCTTTATTAAAAATTATCGATTCCTTAGCTGTGTCATTGGATATCATGAATGATATCCTGTCATGGTGTCAATTGTTATTTGCACTTTTAAAGTCTTTTATTTCCTTATTTTTTGTATAATATTATTTCAATCTCAATTGCAGGTTTATCGAAGATTGAAAACTTTCCATCAGATGCTTTCTTCACAAATTTCTTTTAGCTTGAGAATACCAGTAATGATGAACAAGATACTGAGTGTATTAAAGGTCACAAAAGATACCATGAATTTGTCGATTCAGATTGAAGGATTAAAATATGTATTCGTGTCACAGAGAAAATGAAGTTGGACCTACTTGTGCATTCATATATCTGATGAAACATTTTTTCAAAGCCGCATGCCTCCAGATTACCCAAAATATTTCAAAGAAATTACACTTGGAAAAAACATACTAAAACTTTAAGAAAAAGTAAACAGATCAAAGATTCAAGTGATAATTTATATCTTATGTGCAATTAATGACTGTATTTTGCAGTATTTATCACCATATTTATACTGCGTTACTAACGCAGTAGGGGCCATTCATGCACATTTTGACTTCTTTTTGGTAATTTATGTAGATTATAAGTGCCGATTTCAATGTGTCAAGTATTTCTTTGTTCATTTCACAATATTTTTTGTATTTGTATTCCAATTATGTTTACATTTGTACAGCTAATATTCATAAGATGAAATAAATATTTAAAAAAAATTGGAATGTGTAATATATTGATAAAGTGTTTTTTTATCAACTAGGTAGTCCTTCATGCTGCCTAGCCTTTTAATAAACGAGTAAAAGAATTTTAATAAGTCAGTGGTTCAGTATAAAAAATCACAGATATATTGTCCACTGGTCTGATGCATATATATACATACAGAAATGTCACATGACAAATGGGTCGAAGCTGGAACTCTAACAATGGGTATGCAGGTTGATGACCAGTATGACGTGACCATTGCAAATATGAATCTTAGTTGTTATACTATTTACAATTGAAAAAGACCACAGTAAGAAACATTGCATAAAAAAAGTTTTTCTAACCTTTAACATTCTTAACTCCATGTTTATTCCTTAAATGTCCTCTTATACCCGATACAGAATTGTATGACTTATCACACTGATCACATACATAAGTTTTTCTTTTATCATCTTTAGATTTTACACATATCTTATCCTCATCATCAGAATTTTCATATTCACTAGCTGTAAATTCACCAAGAAAAAAATCTAAATCAATATCCTCAAAGAGAACAAAATCCGATTTTCCATATGCCATATTGCAGTGTATCAGTATGTATAAATTTCATATATGAACATTGCATCTTAAATGTTATCTTTTTATGAAAAATTTATAATTAAAACTGTCATTCAATAGCATATTTTAAAAGGGCATTATTGTGTGAAGTAAGAAAACAATCTATTCAAAAATGAAGATTAAAGCTAAATAAGAACATAATTACAAATATATGTGAAAAATATGTTTAAACATCAAAGATTATCAAAGGCCATGTTGAAAACAAACATGAATAAAACAAAGGTCAGACATTTTAGTAAACCAAAAATTATTACATGTTATAAACATGTTTATAGCAGCTGTACACTTTAATTACATAAATATTAAGTCCCAATACAAAATAATTTCTATGTTTATTGACACATTTGACATAATTATATTCTATAATTAATATAAACTATGTAATTAAAGCTATAATTGAAATTTAATGATTAAGTTATTTCTGAACGTATTTTAATTACAAAACGTAAATTTTCATATCATAATTAAATATGGTAAATTACTTTTCTGTATCTGTTTCATATTTATTAATATTAATATTTTTAAAATTGATCCAATGAAAAAATGTATTTAAGAAACCAACAACCTTTTTTTTCCTACTATTTTGATTGCCCACCTCCCAAAATCACCGGAAAATTTATGCACGGAATATATCCGATCAACCCGGCATGTACCGTGATTACGGCGTTTAAACACGGCGCTTATCGATCGATCGATTCCAATTGGACACCAACATTGGCACTGATAAGAAAGCGCGAGTGACATATCCCGTTATAGTACATCCCAGATTAGATATTGAATAACAGCAATTGTTCACTAATAAAGTGTCTAACAGTGTATCATAGTATGACGTGAACATTGATGATGTCATTTGCAATATAAATTATGACGTCACTTCATTTAGTCTAAACATATTGGATTATTGCTCTAAAATCAAAATGTTTAGGCAGTTACGGGCTTAATTAATTAAGAAATATAGACATGCTCTGTACCATTCATGCAAGAGAATATTATCAGTATCAGTGATATTTTAGATATTCTAAACAGCAGATTATGCTGTGCATAATGTCAGACGTTTTCTAACTACATAATAACATATTTATACATGTAGATCTCACGAAGGAACTTGTATCCTTGTCTGCCCATGATTCGACACCCTAAGCTTTCAAATGTTATATAAACGATTAAAAAGAAAATCAATCAAAATAAAAATGTCTTAATTGTTAATTTATTTATAATATTTTCACATTATTCCATTATTAATTTTCTATAAAAGATTCAATGACCGATAAATCGTAGTAAATAAAGGTCATTGACCTATAATCCGCCATTTTGAATGGTCCTTGAGTCGTCACCACGCACCTGCAACGCGCACTTGCTTAAAATATTCACTTCCGGTAGCGTGTTTCTGAGGAATTTTCCATTCATTAAAATGTAAACAAAGCAGACAGTTAAAAACTTTTGATAAAAAATTGATAAAAATGAAATAAAACAACATTTATGATAATATTCAGTTAGGATTATTAAAAAAAATGGATTATTATTCATTTTATCCTTAATTTACCGACTAAAACTTGTTGCTAAATGAAAATTGCCGATACATGAAATGTACACAGTTATATTGATTTTCTCATCCTTTTTGGTACCCCTAAAAAGATTGTGTGACGTAATAAAACATAGTGACGAATCAAGGGCAGGGTCGAATCTAGGGCACTTGACGATATATTTTAAGATGTTTAACACATTGTGACATATAATGCATTAATGGGAATCAAACAACATTTAATTCAATGCCTTGGTCACCAAGAGTCAAGACCAGCACAAAATTATGATTCCAAAATTATATTGATTCCCTAATTGATAATTATTTTGTTCATACTAAGAAAGCTTAATCAAATAATCTTTCCTAATAATTATCTAAAATAACTTTTAAAATGCAACAAAAGCCACCATTTTGTTAACTAATTTATTAAAACACTACATAGTTTAATTCTGTAGAGCACTGTCAACTGAAGTTTTGCACCTTTCTGTTAGTCTGTTCATAATTTTGCTTTCAGGATGACTCTAAAGTGGCAGTGCTGAAGACTTTAGAATCAGAAACAGCTAACAGAAAAAGAAAGGACCAGAAGACTACGCCTTTGATGCAAATAATTAAGGTAAGGGTGTTAGATATTCAAATCTTTTAATGTCCTAAAACTTTTTTTTATGTGACCAGCTGTGACTGACATGTCTGTACATCTGTGTGTACATATTTTACATCAAAACTTTGTAGGGAGTATACCTTAACATCTTATTACTATAATTATCAGCATGTCATATTTGGCATGCACACTTGTTTGATAAATAATTAATGCGAGTTTTATTTCAAAACAGATTTATGTAGGTAAACTATTCTAACAAAGAATAAATAATTTCCATGGTAGTTGTCACTTGATGATAACGCTTAAAAGATGCTTTTAACATTGAATGATATCTAAGGTTTATACAAATGCTAACAGTTTTTAAAAAAAAAACTGAATGTTAAAAACTATCAATATTTGTTTCAGCTTGAAGATGATGGGAATTTTGGGAGACTTCTTTCTTCTGCACCAGAGTCGGCACCAAAGTTGGTTGCAATTGAGAAAGATAAACGAATTGTGAACATGGCTATTGTTTGTGATGGTACACACAGTCTTCTAGAGACAGCCGATTTAAAAGAGGCCATAGCTGTGTTGATTAGTTTGGTTTACCTTGCAGACCTAGATTATCCAAAGGCATATTCACAGGTTGGTTAAACAAATTTTCAACACATTTTAATTATTATAACTCACTTCTGTTTTTAATGCTAAATTTCTATTGATCAATTATGTAATATTGTAATAATAAGTCACAAAATTTTGGTTGATGCACATGCTCATTGAAAAATGGAGTCACTGGCATCACATTATAAAATGACATTTTGCACTGTTCACACCACTGGTGAAGAGTGCTTCAAACTTCCTTCATAAAATTGCATTGATTTGTCCATGTGTATGTGATTCGTCTATCAGACTTTTATGCTTGTTTTTGTTGATGTCAGTTTCAGTGCACCAAGATCTCTTTTGCGAGTTACTTTATTTAAAGGAAAGAATCGAATTGATCTATCTAAAAAAAATAAATACCCACACTAACATTGTCCTTTCAGAAAAGAATGCTACCGCGTGTTTTTCAGTTTTATGTGATTTTGTGTTCTAAATCACAATTTCAAAAACTTTTTCCCCAAAATTTGAATCATTACCATTGTTTGATGAATAGGGATTTCTGCAACTGCTTAACTTCTTATTTCTCATATGCTACTATGAATGAACTATGTATGTATACAACAGGTACGTGGGGTTCCTCCAGCAAACTGAACTTCAGCAGCAGTTTGATGGGCATAAGAGCTATGGATTTGTTCATATTTTAAAGACAGTGAACACGGAGATAATGAGGAAAGAAAAGAAGCCAATGTGACTTAAGTGATCCAGCTTTCATAAAAGGAAAAGTTGAACTTTACTTTCATTTGGATAATTATCAGTTTACACTTATTCAGAAGTATGTTTTACTATTCAGCACTGAGATAAGTCAAGCACGCTGTCTTACATACAGCTCTTTTTGGACTTGGGTTAATATTATAAGCACTTTGGTTAATATTATAGCAATGTTGGAAATTTGTGTGCAATTTCAAGTACTTTCATAGTTTATTGTAGGAATGGCAACAAATACTGATTTTTCGGTATTTGAATATTTGTATAGAGCATTCAAATGTTATCCAATATTTGAATATTCGTATAAAAATTGTATGCATCCAAATTTGTACAATGCACTATGATTAATAAGTTTTCCTGTTGAATTGAGAATTTTTATTCTCTCTTTTTTTTGAGAGCCGTTGATGATGCCTTAATATGTAACTATTCACAATCTTCATCATGAGTATTTTTTTAAGAACTGATTTCATAAAATTAGATGTGATATTTGCCAGCTGAAGGCATTATTGAGGAGGTGAACATCTAATCATATTTTAATGACTAGTAAATCCATAATTGTTTTATCCTTTGTTTTGTTACAAAGATAAATTGTTTCATTAACTGTAGTTTTTTGGATTGCAAGTAAATCAAAAGTTACTAAGTACATACTTTTTTATTATATTTATCTATTTTATGTTTATCACCGACTGTACTTAATGCTGATCATGAATTATTAATATACAGTCGAACTTCGTTCGCTCGAACTCGGAGGGCCTGTGCAAATTTGTTCGAGCGATCGGTAGTTCGAGCGAACCGAGGTTGAACAATAATAACATAGAACATAGGCTTAATATAAGGTTTTCCAGCTTATATCGGTCCAATGATAAATACGTCAATAAAACTGTTTTTTAGTACATCTGTTTGTCGAATACGTTGTATCAAGAATTATTATCCTATTGAAAACACTATTAACGGCGCACGGTTTTAATCTATATTCATGCATATTGTAATTGGTTGAGTTCGATCGGGCGATCATTATCTAAACTGTGAACAGTGTTCCAAGTTTATTATGGGCGGATGAATTTTATTTTAAACAACGAATCGATAAAATATTAAAAAACAACATTTTACAGCAGCATCTATTTGTAGTCATTTACTAAAATAAAACACGTTCAAGTATCATTCTATAAATAGATTACACTGTTACAATTACACGTTACATGAACCACGGTTGTAATTAAAGCCGTCCGGGTAAACGTCATTTACTTATTTATTTACTTTGCATTTCAGGAGTTACTTTCTTTTTTATCGTTACTAAAGACTGCAAATTAACAATTGTATCATAACAAACAAATCGGTAAAACACCTTTTATTTTGTATCAATTAACCATAATTGCCTTTGTCACGATCACGAGGTGTTAAAAACATGTGTCGCCGACTGTCAATTATTTAGAACATGGTCGACCCGCAACTTTTGTTGTCTGTTTGAGTTCGACCGAATAGGTGTGATTTACACTATATTTCTGCCGAAGGGACCGGAGATCAGGTTCGAGAGTTCGAGCGATGGGTGTTCGAGCCATCCGAGGTAGAACAGTATATATTATATAGGAATTTTGCCGGGACTGGGCGATGAGTTCGAGCGAAGGGAGGTATTCGAGCGATCCGAGTTCGAGCGAACGAAGTTTAACTGTATTGCTTCTGATCAACTATGTTAATTACAGACTGAGAGGATGACTGTTGCACAATCCATTTATATAAATAGCACAAGATTTCATGAAAAAACACACATATTTTTATAAAAAGCGAATGATTTTAACCAATAGAAATCTGGCTATTTTAGAAAACATTAATAATTTCATATTTCTTGCAACAGATGTTTGATGATGTCATAATTTTTAGCTTGATTATTTAAAAAATGGGAAGGCAATAGCTTAGCAGCTGATCCTAGCATTAGTGTTGCATGACACAATGTTAAATTTTTTAGACAAAGAAAGACAACCAGTTCTGATATTTATTTGGAACTTCACCACACATGTTTTGTATGTAAATATAAGTTCACATAAAAAGACCAATAACTTCTGTTCTGCATTTTGACTAAATGATGTTCCTTTTAGAAAATTCTGCATATGTAAAATTATGTATTTTTTGTGTGAAAGATGTATCTCCAGTCATAGAATTTTAGCCGAAACTTTGTACATGTGTTAGATACGAAAATATTATTTACCAATACCCATTCAAGGTAATGCATTTGATTGAAAATATGCCTCATTTCGGAGTAAATGCATTGAGAATAGTGCAGGCATCATCGCATGTTGTCGCTCTAACAGCTCATTTCATGCTTGTGTTTAGCAAAGTTGTATTCTTGAATTATTTTAAATTAAAAATGAAATAAACTGTATAATGTTATAATAAATAAATTCCAAAAATATTTCATTAGCATTTTTTGTAGTTACAATAGGCTGTACATGTATTTCTTAGTTGTTTTGATCTTACCTGAACATATACAGTAAACACGTAATGCATTTGAAAATTGAAATATGTGGACATGTTTATCAGGAACGCTTTGAAAAACAGCACACGTGGGTTCTAAAACATGTTGCAAGTTCCAGTTTGAAACACCAAACGTGTTTACTGTACATGTTCAGGTGTTCCCAAACTGTAACATTACAAGTGTTCTGCTATGAAACGTGTCACATGTTTCAGTTTGAAACACCAGGAAGCGTGTAAACAGGAACATTTGTGCGTTTATTCGTGAACATGTGACGTGTTCCATTCTATAGTGTTTCCAAAGTGTAACAGGAAAAGTGTTTCGAAATGTGTTTAAAACTTAAACGCACGTTTTTACAGTGTAATTCATGGTAAACACTGCATATAAGAATAAAATGATACTCGTTTTCAATCTCAGAGCATTGACACACTTTGCATAATCTTTCCTGTCTATCTATTCTATTCCTACCATATCTACCTGTTTAACATTTGATTTAGTTACTAGCTTTTTGCCCTGGCATTGGAGAAAATCTAATAGATATATTCACTTTGAAATTCCGTTGTTGTGCCCCATAGCAAGGAGTAATCTTAATCTTTGTTTATATACATACATTTTTTTTTCTTGATATGAAATTTATGTATGCATGAGCCAAATTTTTCATGCTATAATCGTAATTAAACGATCAGTATTTACCATTTAACTTTCAATAAGCTAACATTCATTTTCATCTAGAAAGATCGATAAGACCGGTACTGACCGGGCCAGTAAATATGATACTATATTTATTTCTTTATTTCAGTCTCATCTTTACATGTATACATAGAATTACATATAAAAAACACAAACATAAAATACATCAAAAGTCATAGACTATTTGTTTTTGCCTCTAAGGGAGACAACTCCACAGACCATATCATAGCAGTTTACTGTTTTATGCACTGAGGAATTGTCCCCCTAGCTACACAAATTTCATATAATCAGTATCATTCGTTAAAAGGTTATGTTTTATTTTTGAAACATGACCTCAATATATTCAAACTATTGCATGTTTTTCCTACAGAAGTTTACATTGTGGTACAATGAATAAAAGGATACTAAAGTGTTTAAATGCAAATGGTAAGAAGAAAATTTTACCATTATATATCATTTAACCTTGGAAAGATACTTGATACTTTACATTCTCAAAATATTACTAACTTCAGTATATCAACGATTTGTTTTCTTCAACATAATTTACATGAACATCAGTATGCATACAATGCATTGGCTTAGTCAATGGATGTTTTATACAGAAGCAACATAATTATATTTGTCCAATATGTAATAAATATGGCCATTATAACTTATATAAGTAAATTAATGACATTTATAAAATAAAAGCATATCCTGTCAAATAAAATTTCCTAAGACTATTTTTATTATAACTTTTTATACTGTTCAATTAAATTTATCTGGACTATATAAACTATAAAATAATATTCACTTTTTGAAAAATTGATAACGTGAGACCACAGTCTTACTGTGTCTTAAAATCTACATTCAAGTAAAACATTTACCTATTATTCTTTTATATACAATGTACATATTTTAAATTAAGATAAAAAACATATAAAAAGACACATCAGAAAAAGGAAAAAGAGAGCGATTTGTAAGTTCTTATTTGTGAAGGAAAGTTACCCTTTTCTTAAGTATGTCAAAACAGGTTTTGGCAATATACCGTACGCAAATCGTATATGAGAATATAAAAATAAACTTCTCCAAAGTTGACATTGTGTGAAATAGTGGGGTTTTGACACTCACTTTTTCAAATAAATCTACACGAATATCTTTATAAACAAAACATTCCATTACAGCGTGAAATTCACTTTCTACCTTGTCATTACAAAAAGGATAAAGCCTTTCATTTATTGATAGACGTTCATATCTACCTGCCTCTATTCTTAGTGGTGCATTTCCACATCTGAACTTAGCAAAAGCGAACCTGTGGCAACACAGTATAGTATGATTTTGCAATATTCCTCAGTTCCAAAAGTTGTCTTTAACTGCCTATATGTGCGCAGTTTGTTGACACCGACCGCGCTTCTACTTCATTCAGATGTAACATTAACATTTCACTTTGCAATAAAACTTTGCATTGTTCTAGATAGAACTTTTTCTAACATAGTTTTTTTTTTTTGATACCATATTATCAATATTACAAAATTCTGTACATTCAAGATAATTTGTTTTGTTCTGAAACACCAGTTTTTACATCTTGTACTACCAACTGAATTAGCATACATTAAAACTGTGTGGTTTATTCTGGACCTAGGCATCATACACAGCCTGTGCCAAAAATTAGAAACACTTATCATCTGTCTACTGAAAGTTGGTTGCCAGCCCATATCGCCTATCATGGCTGCTGACGGAGAAAAACGGGATGTCCCTAGGCACGGTGTTAAATTGAGTCAATGCAGGAAAACGATTTGTTTCCCCATATAGCTGCTCCATGTGCTACCACAGACCAAACCAAAGAGTCAAATAACTTAGTAAAGGCATTGTAAGGCATTCCCCCTAGAGACTTGTATTTAGCTGTTTATAGCTCGGCTGGCTGACTGAGCAACTATTCGCCGATCTGTCAAAATAGACCGGGAGAGACCGGAGACCGGAAGCGACCGGACCGGCATTGTGTACACCGGTCTTACTGTATTTGAAAGACCTGACCGGACCGGAGAATAGCATTCAGAAGTATCTCGACTATTATCTATAATAACCTTATCCGAAGACTGACGGAAAGGGCCGAGTAGTTGCGATTGTCCCTAGTCCCCGCTCCGTCAATCGCAACTACTCGGCCTTTTCCGTCAGTCTTCCGATATAGATAATAACCGAGGCAGTTCCGAATGCCGCTCCGTATCAAACCGTGTCGGTCCGTTACAATCCGTGTCTCTCCCGGGGCTTTTAGTGGTAAATCCATCATATTCCGTACTCATACCGTTGTGTGTGCGTACTGGAACCGTAGCGGACTACGGAATTTCACATTTCCGTAGTAATTCGTGAATGATTAGACCGTAGCTCTTCCGTTCCGTGGCATTATGCGTGAATATGTGACCGGGGCATAAAATGACTAGAGTGCTCTTCTCATATGGACAACCGGTGGCGAGTATAAATAAACTCAAATACACACAAATAAACAAACGATATACATACAAAAATGACGAGTATCATACGCAGTCCTTAAAGAAATTTAAAGTATTTTAATTAAAAAAGAAACTTTAAATAATAAATGACCAGTGTTTACACAGTAATGAGGTTAAATCATTTTTTTTATCAAAGAAAGCTGCTAAAGGACAAAGGGGTAGCTACTCGTGGCGGGTTCGATAGAAAAAACGATGTAGATTGTCTTTCCTTAACGATAGTTTATCCTTACGAAAATTGGGATTTATTGCATGCGTTGACTTGCTTATTTCTTTTCTATTTCTAAAGAAAGCAGTATGTACGTATATAGGTAATGTTGGAAAGGTAAGTGCACAAGGAGTGTTCTAACATGAATGCATCTAAGCACGTTCATAGATTTTTTTTAATTTTGGTATTTACCTCCAACAGATATACAAAGTTTCAGTCTCCGGACCCAATTTTTTAACTATGGAATATTGTAATATATTTACACTGGAATATTGCAGAACCGAGGTGAATGGCCTGAAATCCATTTTTAGCTGTGGAAGCACAAGGGGCAAGGTCAGGTGGATACGGAGGATACCGTACCACGACGTTTTTCTGCTTGCATGACGCGTTGTCATGAACCTTCTTTACATCGGTCAAACCTATCGCGTATCTTGGTTTTTGAAAGTTTTTGTTTGGTTTTCCTTGTAAAATTTCGCATTAACAGATTTGTCTTTAGGAATAACAACCTGAATGGAGGGACCCTGAGTTGTAAAGTAAATGGCCCTTGTTGCAATGCATGGCCTTTTTCCAGAGTTTTGTAACCCAAATCTTGTTTAGGTGTTTCCGTTTTAGCCCCTAAAAATGAACCCGTGTTCCGTCACCACTGACGGCAATGCAAAAGACCGTGCATGGTTATTTGGATACTGTTTAAGAAACAACTTCGCGGATTACACTCGAGTCTCTTATTGCTCACATGTCAGCAAATGGGTAATCCATCTAGCACAGATTATTTCTCATTTTCAAATCACGTTTATGAATGGTATGAGTGGCCCTTAATGAGATACCAACGACATTAGGTATTTGTCCATTTTTTGTATCTTATAATTAACTATTTCTATCACTTTAGCAACCATCATGACAGACATTACTGTTTTAGGCTAACGGGCATGGGGTGCTTCTTCAGTCGAAATTAACCCACATTTGAATAATTAAGCCGACGACTAACTGAAGAAAAAGAAATTTCATTTTGCCTATGCCAAGTCAATAAAATGTTTGTATTCCAGTCAGTATACCAGTAATAGACAATATACTGCGAACTTTAAATACTACTAAACTACGATTGCATAAAGGGGCCATCAGAAATATTTTATCTACCACTTGCGCACGCGATAGCTACTACATGCGTACGCGATAACTACCACGTGCGTACGCGATAGCTACTACATGCGCACGTACAAGCTATTATTAGCGTGCGCAATAGCTATTACGTGCGCCCAACGAAGGGGCTATCGCGTGCGCATATAGTAGCTATCGCGTGCACACGTTGTAGCTATCGTGTGCGGACATAGTAGCTATCGCGTGCGCACTTGATCGATAAAATAGTTCTGATGTTCCTTCTATGCCACCGTAGTTAAACTGATAGGATTTTAATTAATGTGGCATCATTTTCTCGTGTTTCTTTTTTTCTGTTTGTTGTTGTTGTTTGTTGGTTTTTCTGCGTGCATTCATATTTGAAGCTCCCTGGTTGATAGGACCTTGATTAAACTTTAAAGAAACCTTAATCAAGGTTTTATTTGTAAAACTCGATCAATGTTTTATCTGTAAAATGTGGCCTAGGTTTTATCTGTAAATTTTAATCAAGGTTTATCTGTAAACATTTGACAAAGGTTTTATCTGTAAACATTGACGAAGGTTTGATCTGTAAATCTAAACCAAGGTTTTATCTGTAAATATTTCCTAAGGTTTTATCTGTAAACCTTAACCAAGGTTTTATCAGTAAACATTGACGAAGGTTTGATCTGTAAATCTAAACCAAGGTTTTATCTGTAAACCTTAACCAAGGTTTGCCATCCATGCTGGTAGCTATTTTTGTACTTTGATATTGAATTCCCTTAATGATCTACTGGGCAAACTAAGCAGGTAGAATCGCAATTGAGAATCTGCATGACTGTAACCGATGTAAACCCGAAGCCACGATCCCCGGGTTGAGCCTAGGAAGATATCTTACATCAATGATACTGATTAAGCTGCAAAAACATAAAATTATTAAGCAGTATGGCTGACCTTTTTTTTCTTTTTCTTTTTTTTTTTTTTTTTTTTTTTAATTGGGTTTTACGTCATATCGACACAGTATAGGTCAAATCGCGCCGTTCCAGCTTTACTGGTGGAGGAAGACCTCAGGTGCCCTTCCGTGCATTATTTCAGGCACGAACGGGCACCTGAGTAGAACCACCGACGTTCCGTGAGCTAGCTAGATAGCTTCCTCACTAAAATGAAAGAATCCAAAGCCCCTGTTGGGATTCGAACCCACAGCGGTTAGGGGCAAGTGATATAAATTGATAACTAAATAGCAATTGACAGTACCATTAAAACATAAAAGACAGTTGTAAAACAATAAATGTGCAACATTCTAAAAATAAGAACAAAAATTAAATTATGGTATAAATCTAGTAGTCTGAGGGCAACTGTAATTTTGAACGATTGCAGTTCAAATGAGGTACTCTATACAGTAGTGCAACATTGAAGTCATTATAGGGCACGTGCAAACTTGCCCATAAACCAATCGGAATATCTTGGCTATTTTCAAATGAAAGGGCCGAAAAGTTTCGATTGGCTCATTAACTTAACGCTGAGTGCGAAATTATTTGTCAAAAAAGAAGCAATATATAAACAAAAATAGAAGATTCTATTTTGGCTTCCATACAAAATACATTGTACTAATACTGGTGTACTAATTGCCTAAAAGCAAGAGCTGGTTCAGTCAGAGACATTGTTACATACATCTCTGGTTCAGTATTTTTAGACTCTATATAATAATGGCACAACAAATATAAAAGGCTTTACAGAAATAAAAATCATATAATGGACCTTTAAACCAAGAACCATTATACTTTTTCATTCCTTGAATATGCGTATTTATACCGAAATAAAATAATGATAGTATTTATCATGACGTAAATTTATTTTCATTCCTTTGGCCAAAAAAAAAAAAAAAAAAAAAAAAAAACAAACAACAAAAACAAACAACTTATTGATGACATAGCGTAATGACTGACATAATGAGCTCGCTTTATTGGCATTGCATTACCCAAATTTCTAGGACTAGGATCTATGTTTGTGTTATATAAACAGTTTCAAAAAGTTGCCTTAATACAGATAGATCTATGCTGCCGGAGTTCATTTCCCATGTACAGACAGATAGACAGACAGACATACTAACAAAAAGTAGATCTCTGTATATATTATATGTAAATGCAAATGTAGGCCTATGCCGGACTAATTAACTTGAAAGACGGATGACCACAGGCATAGACTCTACTGAATTTGTTCAGGATTCGAACTTAGCCGTCTGAACTAGATTTAGATCTATACTGTATAATTTATGGACTTCTTGGTATTAGATCTAATTAGATGTGCAGAAATTGCGTGCAAGATTTACAACAATATGAGTGCAGCTAGACAATCTAGTACTTACAGGACGAATGCACCTTGAGAAGTAGATCGCAAAAAATTAAATCACAGAAAGTAAAAGGAAATTTTTATTTCCGAATAATCCGAAATTGTACCGTTATCATTTCAATCTAACACAGATGTGGAATTCTATAAATGCTGTTTTGTTTTATTTATTAGAATCTGAATATATATTTTTGCTCTGTAACATTTACAATTAGCTACGCCGTAGCCTTCTGGCGCGAATCTATATACTCTCACGCCCTCTGTTGGATACTACGTGGGAAAGTAAATTTACTACGACGCAGTATTTCATTGTTTGTTGATGCAATATTGGGCGGTTCTACAATATGTAAAGCCGTTTCTGATTGGCTAAACCTGTTTGCGCGCGAGACGAAGTACACAGATATTAAAACTGAATACACAACGATATTTGTCAAAATGAAACAAATGTTTCTTTCCTAAGTAGATATAGTGTACCTGA
>NW_026860314.1:0-28037 GCF_026571515.1 Ruditapes philippinarum | reverse complement strand
CCACATTGTATTATCAATAATGGATTGTTATATTACAATTTAAGACTGCTTATATATTTCTCTTAGTATACATATTTGATAAAGGACATTTTCTTTAAATAGTTCTGCATGAATATATTGGAATTTTCGTAGGATGTGATCCGGATTATTCCGGCCTAATCAACCGGAAAAGTGATGTGCCCTTTTTAAGGACCGAAACCAATATTATTTATCAAGGAATAATTAAAGTACATTTTAAAGGGAGACACATTCAAAATGTACATTGCTTTGTTTTGAATTTTTTATTCATTATATATCCTGTAAATGTCCTCAAAATAATTACACTAGACAGTCATAGGAACAAAATTGTTCTACTTAATATAAAAAATGAAATGGTTGTGTCCTAACTTGACCTACGTGGGTAAGTTTAGAACGTTAAGATTTCACAATAGTTGTCACAGTGAACTTTGGAAACGTTAAAAAACATGTCAAATAAACTACTTAGACTTGTTTCAATCATACAATAACCGCAATATATGTAACTTAGTGTAACTTCCCGAGTTTGTTCAAGTCAAATGATTTGTAACACGTTTTCGGTGATTCTGTCGGCGTCTAAATTTCGTTCAACAAAAAATTTATTTGGGTATATTTAAGCTCCAAACTCACAATTTATAGAATTTATAAAGACATTTAAGCTGGGACTTTAAGGTTGGAGTTCGTAAGATTAGTTTTATATTTTTGCCATTAATTTGCCTGAGTACCCTTTAACGCAAGTAAGAAACTCTGGCCAAGCAAAATTCAAAATAAATCAGATCCAAAAGTCAAGAAGTAAATTACAGTGTTTTATATGTTTACGACTTTTTTCAAACTTTATATATCTGATGATGTTTTTTTATTTAAATAAATTTTACATTACAATAACATAGGGTAAATAACAATACATACATATGACATATCAAAAGGGTTATTGTTTCGTGACTGCAGTTGAACAATAGTTTATTCTTTAATACAATGGAACAAAAGGGTCAGTTGAAAACAATATTATTATGAATAGTTTGAAATGTTTTAGCAAGTTTCAAAGTTATGGACTGGCGAGCTTTTAGTTATTTATTATCTTTATGGCTTGTTTTAAATAAAGTTTATGTCATACACACCGCAGTCAAAGCAAGGTCAATGCACTTGAAAAACATTAGATATTATTATATCTATCTCAGTGTGTGTGTGTTTGCGTGTGTGTGCGTGCGTGTGCGTGTGTGCGTGTGTGTGTGTGTGTGTGTGTGTGTGTGCGTGTGTATGTGCGTTTGCGGACGTGTGTGTGCGCGCGCGTGTGTGCATGCGAAAAACTTGTAAAGCAAAGTTTGCTTGTTATTTGATATTTATTTAGCAGCATGGTAATTTTCACTCCATTGGGGAGTTATTTAGAACAAAAAGCGTTTAAACTGAGTGAAGTGTTTCTAATTTTGAACAGAATGATATCAATACTATAAATAAAGTAAAACTTGATATATGTTATGTCTCATTTTTTAAAAATTTACTCTACAGCCTTTATAAAAAAAACTGGTTTACCGATAAAAGGTTCATTTTACAGCTTTCAAATAATATTATGATGGAAGTGTAAATGAAAATGTAATTGAGGAAAGTATACATATTTTCTTAATCTATTCCATAAAAAAATGTAGTCTTACGCTTCTTTGTTGGATAAAGAACTCAATCCACGCAATGAATGGATTTAAGGAAAAATGTTGTTTATTAGACACCTTATTTAGCTAATAAAATGTTCATATCTGTATATTTCTTATAAATGGATTGTTTTAAAAAAATCGCTGTACAAAAGTTAAAAAATACCTTGAATATTTTTCTATAATATTTTGACAGAATCGTTAGAAATGTCTACTGAGGGTGTCACAGTTCAGACCTGTTCACTATAAAAGGGAGACAGTGTATAAGCGGCCGGAAAGCTCAGTCGGTAGAGCCACGGTACGGTATTCCGAGGGTCCCGAGTTCGAGTCCCGGTCAGGCTGCACATTGTTCTCACACTGGGACATTAAGCGCAAAGCATGGGACCGTGATGGTATAAGCTTCGAGTCCAGTTTCACATTGCTCTCTGTACCCATTAGAAATTCAAGGAAGAATTTCAATAACGCGAGGGAAAATTCCTCGGTTCAAACTTGAGTTTAAGCAGCCGGATATCTTCACCGGAAATATGTGTATGCGGTCAGATAACTTCACCGGAAATGTGTATAATCGGCGGAATAGCTTCCCCAGAGTCAGGGACATCTTGTTTGCGGGTCCCGGGTCCAATTTCTTGGAAGAGAAGGCCTTTATCCGTGAAGAAAAATTGTTAACCGTTCCAAAACTTAAGGCGAAATCGAACAATGACATAGGCGTTCGAATTGATCGTATGCAGGACGTTGCAGGTGACTCACCAGTATATAGAAATAACATGTTTGACGATATTATCCCGTAAGTGTGGTACATTTATAACTTATTTATTTCTTTTATTCTAAAAGTCGTGTAACGCAAAATCTGATTTTACAAATCCGTCCATTAATTGAACTGATTAGCAAGTCACACCTATGTTTCATAATTTTAAACTGCACATAGATAAATTAAATCTTAGTTAAGATTATGCATTAACACAGTTGACATGTCTGTCTGTATTAGTTAGTATTTAGTGCAGTAAAACCTTCTTTCAGTACTTCCAAAAAGGAAATTATTCTCCGAATAAAGGCGGAAATGAAAGCTGAAGCTAATTACCATCTTTTGACCAACAACTGCCAACATTCCTGTACAAAAATAAAATATGGGATCCCCTTTAGTAGACAGGTTCGTAATGCATAACTTTTCTAGATTATAACAGTCTAAATTGAAAACATGAACAGACCCTTAATAATTTTATATAAACTATTTATATATATACACACGCGCGAGTACTTCACTTTGTTTGATTAATAAGACAATATTAAGTACTTATATACAGAAACTGCCGACGTACGGTACAGTTTCAACGACTAACAGGAAGGTATGACAGAATGACGGACAAGCTTCATCCAGGAAAAAGCAATTTTAAGAACGCCAATGTCATGGTCATTTAAAGGCCCATTATACATAAAAAGCCATTATTTTTATATCTCGAAACATTTTATAGTTTGGTGTCTTGTTAAACTTTCTTTATAAAAAAACTTATTTGCCATATAAATGAACTGGCTTTTAATTCTTATGATCTGTTGGAAATTGGTATAATTATTTTGATTCAGTATTTTGTATGGGAATGGGAGTCAAATACTACATTTTCCTACCTTTACGACACATTACTGCATATTCAGCGGTCCGTTAGTTTTTAAACACCTAACGTGCTCTAAATTCATTTATTAAACATTACTAAACACATTTTTGACATTTCTAAAGAATAAGAAAATATTAATTTCGGAAGTGCAATGTGCGTTAAATTGTCATTAAATTTATTTAAACTATTTTGTACTTTTCAGGCTGATATTTCAGGCTGGAACGCTTATGAAAACAAAAGGGTCCAAGTAGCATTAGTTGGCGATTTGAAACCAAAAAGTAATCATATGATAAACAAATTTGTACATCAAGAAAGATTTGAATGTTCTGACAAAGGAAAATCTGATGAGAACGACTTTCATTATATGATTTACAATCGAACCAAAACCGGCTTTCATGATTTTTCTGATTTATATGTTTCAACTTTTGTGAGAGAAACACAAATAAGGTCCGAAATCCAGCAATGCATTCAAAATAATACACCCAATACTGATTATTCAAACATTACACTTACATCCCAACTATCGGAATGTAAAATCTTTAATATCGTACCATGTCGAACACGTTTAAGTGGCTCTGGAAGTCAGCTGCTTTATTCCATGGAATATAAATACGATAATGATACAAGCTATACCGAACCATGTCGAACACGTTTAAGTAGCTCTGGAAGTCAGCTGCTTAATTCTACGGAATGTAAATACGATTATGCCACAAGCAATACCGAACTATATCAAACACGTTTAAGTGACTTTGAAATTCGGCTGCACAATTCTACACCTTCATCTGATTCCAATGTATCGGAAGGATATATGCCATCAACACTTGTGTCTGCAATTTCAGTAATCATTTTGGGTAGTTTGGGTATGTGTATTATAATAAGACATTGGTATAAAAGTCGTGAAAGAATGTCCAATAGCAATTCTGCAGTGTCTACAATTGAGCCTATTCATGACGGTAGTAATTAATGCAACTGCAGTTGAGTTCACACTAAAGATTACAGTTGTTACATGTTTTAAAAAGGTGATATCATGGAGTATAATATCTGTGGTGATATACAAGCACCTAATCGGTTAAATAAACACTGACCAGCCAATAAACGACTTGACACTGATACGATTTTATAAATCATACCCAGGCATTGTTACATAATAATAAACTATAAGAATCAACATTTAAGTGCAAGAGAGACTTTATGTTATAAATTACAGAGAACTGCTGATTAGCAATGAAAATATAAAAAAAAACATATTTTATTGTGAATAATGCAACTTTTAAAGAGGTACATGTATGTAAAGTAATTAAAATAAACTTCAAAAACACATATTTATCTTAAAAAATGAATGAGTGGTCACATTTAACTTAAACTTGGAAAATGTTAAAATGTCTTAGTGAAAGAAATGTTTGCGTGTTTTGACAAGTTATATATAGTTATATTCAAATTACATGAAATGACATAAAAATGCTTTAGACAAGACCAGACCTTGATTCATGCATTTGACAGACAACATTTTAAATCCGAAATAAATGCAAATCTGTATATGTTTTCAGACAATATTTCGTAGAAAAATGCAGATAAATAGGGTATCGGCGGATTGAAATGTTCACACTGACTTCAATTTAAAAACTTTTATCTTTTAGAACTTTTAGAAATAAAATATGAAAAATCGGGAAGTTATTAATATATCTGTAATACAGCTCTGCAAGAGAAATCTGTAATAGATTTCCTAGCTTACCCATACTTACAGTCAACATAATTATGCGTTTATATGTTACCTACTCTAAAAAAGAAATTAAAACAACAGTTTGACGAGATTATTTATAATTGTGAGAATGATAGTTCATGCTTTAATGGAGAGTGTTATGAAAAGAGAAATAATTTTTACATACTCTAAATGAATATAGACTATTTCATTCGGATGAGATAAGTGAAAATATGGTAAGTGCTAGAAATGAATATAAATTTGAGAAGGAACAGATACAATTATGACAAGCAGAAAACATGTAGAAGCTTGTAGATAACATATTTAAAAATGCACGTCTTTGTTGAAAGAGTCTGCAGTTAAAAAAAGATCAAATATACAATTATCGTCTTTAGAGAATTATTTTAAAGCTGTTAATAATCCAAATGATGCATTTTTTAATCCTGACGAAGATATTCTATATTTTAATGAAAGATATTGTGATAATGAGTTTAAAATTATGTTCTAAGAATTAAATGCCATCATTTCAATAGATGAAGTTTATTTACGAATAAAACAACTTAAAAATAACAGATCGGGTGGTCCGGATCTTATTTTTAATGATTTTTTTATTGCTGGCAAAGAAACACTTGCTCTTGTGTTATCTATTTTATTCAATAAAATTTTTGAATTAGGATATTTTCCAGAAAAATTGTCTCAAGGTTATATTATTCCTTTGCATAAAAAGGGCAGTATAAATAATGTTGATACTTATTAAGGTGTTACATTACTCAGTTGTTTAGGTAAACGTTTGATTCGTGTTTTAAATAACGGCGGAAAAATAAAAAGCCCAAGCTTGATTTCGTTCTAAAATGAGTACTACTGATAATGTTTTTGTTTTGAGTGGGTTAATAAATCAAGGTAAAGAACTGTATACATTGTTTATAGATTTTAGCAAAGCTTTTGATAATGTTACAAGAGATAACTTTTTGTATAAACTGATGAAATTAGGAATAAAGGGTAGAATTTAAGATATTATTATGTCTATGTATAAGTCTATTAAGTCAAGAGTTAAATATTTAAAGAGTTAAGCGATGAATTCACATGTACATTAGGCGTGAGACAGGGAGAATGTTTATCTCCCTTTTATACCCCCGGGCATATAGTAATTGAACAGTCCGTCCATCTGTCCGTCCGGCCGAACATCCAATGGTCTATGAGCTTCATTCCATCCATAATTTTAGTTAAAAAAAGAAGGACTGGTTTATGAGGTAACTTTACCGGTTTATGGGGAAAGATAAAAAACCACATAAACCTCATATGTTGGCATGTCCGTCCGTCTGTCCGTACGAGGTTAACCTAGAACGGCAAGTTGGATTTTATTAAGTTCTACCTGTACTAATGGCTTCATTATTTACACACTTACTAGTCCATACAAAGTATATGATCTGGGCAAGTTACATAACTATGGCTTCCATTTGCACCAAGTTATGGCCCTTTTCACCACTTAGAAAATGAATAATGGTTAACCTAAAACGGCAAGTTGGAAATATTCTATGTTCTATCTGAACTAATGGCTTAATAATTTTCACACTTACTTATCAATACAATGTACATGATATTGCCAAGTTATATAAATGTTCCATCCATTTTCCCAGTAATAATTATTTCTCTTTTTATCACTTTGAAAATAGGGCCTTGTATGGTTAACCTATTCCGCCAAGTTGGATTTATCAAAAGAATTCTCCTAATTACTTTAATTAAATGATATCTTTAATATTTGGTAGGTGGATACCTTTAACGGTCATCTATTTTTTGTGGCGTTAGGCGTCTCTAGGTAAAGGTCAAGGTCACTTGTGTATAAAAATCAATCTAAACATTTCTGCTCATACAGCATTTATTTTTAAGTTAATGTTTTTATGTTTATAATAGTCATACCAAGGGAGGTCCTCTTCCTTTTCCTTTAGTAAGGGGTCATTTGGGTCAAGGTCAACAATGTCAAAAATAGATTTTTTACACTTTTACCGGTGTATTAACCTTATTCTATCAGATGTCTTGTATATTTTGTAGGAACATAAAATTGAGGTATTCTCATTTTGATGGAGGTAGGGTTCAGTTGGATCAAGGTCACCAGTGCTAAAAAAAGATGTTTACACTTTTGCTCATACAGCCTTTATATATTGACAGATTTATTTCATATTTGGTAGGAAAATAAGTTGCATGATATTCTTCCTTTGGAATTAGGTGTCAGTTGGGTCAAGGTCACCAGTGCTAAAATAGATTTTTTACACTTTTGCCCATACAGCCTTTATTTCAAATATTGTTACTGACAAGAATCTGAGCCGGGGACATTTGTGTTTAACAAACACGTCCTTGTTTATTTTCATTATTTATTAATGATAAAGAATACATTTTTCTGCAAAATGGAGAAAATAGTATTGATGTTAATATGATTCAGATATTTTTATTGTTATATGCTGATGACATTGCAATATTTGCAAATTCAGCTGAAGAATAATAACAGAGTATGAATCTGCTAAATGATTATTGTTAAACTTGGAAGATGAAAGTTAATGTATTAAAAACTTAAGTAATGATTTTAAAAAAGGGCGGTAATTTACCAAGAATTCTATTTCGATGATGAGCAAGTAGAAATTGTAAATAAATTTTCGTATTTATGTATAGTTATTACATGTGGTGGATCACACTCAAAAGCTCAAGATACCTTAACCGCCTCCGTGGTCGAGAGGTTAGAAATCGATGACTTCTTATACAGTTACTGAGTTATCTCTTTTGCGTTGATTCGATGCCCGGGAGATACTTTGGTAGTTTAGCGCGGAGGAAGGTAGTCTAGTACTGGTGTAACTATCCAGGAACGATGGTTAGGAAACTACTCGCCTATATGACTGAAATACTGTTGGGAAAAGGCGTAAAATGAAACAAACAAACAAACAAGATAGATTAACAGGTCAAGCACAAAATAAGATATTTAGATTAGATATTTGTATAAATTCACTTTTATATCTCCTGAACATAAATTGGATTTATTTGACAAAGTTGTTCACCCTATTTTAAATTACTGCAGCGAAGTATGTGGTTTTACTAATAATGTGGCAATTGAAATAATTCATCTACAGTTTTTTAAAAAAAATCTTTGCGGTAAAGAAAACAACGCAAAATTATTTTGTACACCGGGAATAAGGTAGAACAAGCTTAAAATGTACACATTTTTTTTTAAATATAATCAAAATTGGATGAAAACTATTCATTCACATGAAAACAAATATATTCATAGAGTTTATCATATGACTGTTAAAGAATGATTATAAGAATTTTCCAAATAGAATAAACTGGTGTTCATCATTAAAAGAATTACTATGTACTCTGGGTTTCTTTGATGCTTGGCTATAGCAAAGTGTTGGCACATTGATTTATTTTTATTTTTTGTAAAATCAATTTTTACAAAATTAGTATAGTAGAATGAATGAATCAACCAGAGCTTTATTTTATAGAAACATAGCTTGTTGTCAATTCCAGCCTTATTTAGAGTTTTTCAATATCAACAAACTTTTAATATAGAAGCAGGAAGGTGGACAAGGCCAATCAGAACACCAGTTAATGAAAGAAATGTAGTGTTTGTAATTCCCTAGAAGATGAGTATCATTTTATTATGGAATGTTCCTTATTTATCAATCTGAGAAAATAATATATTATCAAAAGTTCTTGAAACGCCCAAATATGATAAAGTTATTGAATTGTTGAAATTCGAAGACAAAAAAGTTGTACAAAAATTAGGGTAACTTATTCACAATGCTTTCATACTCAGAAATGAATATTTTTTTCGGTAACTAATATAAAAAAATGAATTTAATACACACATTGTAGTATATTGTTAATGTTTGTGAAAATTAATTATGTAAGATTATTTACCTTTGTCTACTAATCTTTGTTTTCGCATTTTTCTAAAGGTTAGAAGATGTTTATTGGTAAAATTATTTTTAACCTTTATTATGGAAGGTTAAAATTATATCATTACCTTGCATTTCATTTTCGTGTAAGGTAGGATAGAGAAAATAATGATGTATATATATTACAGAGCAATATGTTAAGATGTATATTGATTTACATGTGCAGTCATTATAGGTATATAATTACATTTCATTTATATGTATCTAAATTAAATATAAGTTTATGTATGTTACCTCCTCCCATATAGACCTTTTTTTGGAATTTATCGGTGTCACATTGCTTTCTGTTAAGTTCATGCACTGTTCGTTGTATGTATATAATTATTTGTGCTATGTTTATGCCTAATGGAATGTTGAATAAATCTTTGAAACTTTACAACTTTATGTTAATATATTTAGAGTTCTAAAATAAATTTCAAAAATAAGTTAACCTGTTTAGAATTACTTGTAATTTAATCATTTAAATAAACCTGTTTTACACTAAGTCTTATATTATGATGATATACCTTGTAAACTTTAATTTGCGGCTTGTTTTTGACCCTAAGGGCCCTTTCACAGCGAGATAAAGGTGCTATGAAAACAGTCTTTCTAACAAAATGCCAATTCGCAACATAATGTCTAACACTTTAAACTATAGATACATCGGTAGTAAAGTTTGACAACCTAAAAAATAGAACATTAATAAGAAAGAATTTAAAACAAATGAATTAAATTACAATACTTTTTTTACGATCAACTGAAGTGCAAAGACAGAAATAATGTGCACATTATCTTAAGAATGTAAAAACAATTACCCAATGTCGTCATTTCAAATTAAAAAAATATTTTAATAAGTAAATATCAAAGGTTTTTTGTATTAATTATTGAAACATGTAATTTAATCAAAATGGCAAAAAGAAAATTTAATGTCTTTCGAAGCTTGATATTCCATTTGAGGGGACAATATGAGCAAAAGTTGTCATATAATATCGGTGTTTATATTATTCGTGAGATTTCGATAGTGTCGACAGGAAATATTTCCATTTGGATCGTTTACAATTATTGTTCTAATCGTTTTGATTGATTTTTCTCTAATAATGTATGATTATATTACAAAAATTGACAGTTTTTTTTTAAACAAGAGGACCATGATGGCCCTAGATCGCATACCTGACCCATCGAACTCATCCGAACAG
The DNA here is from genome assembly GCF_026571515.1 of Ruditapes philippinarum. NCBI lineage: Eukaryota > Metazoa > Mollusca > Bivalvia > Venerida > Veneridae > Ruditapes > Ruditapes philippinarum. The sequence goes on along the minus strand of NW_026860314.1, from coordinate 17,951 downwards.
TTACTTAGACAAGCATTCTGACCAAGTTTCATGACAGGTGAGTCAAATATGTGACCACTAGAGTGTGAACAAGAATTACATATATCCATATATGAGCAGTGTGACCTAGTTTTCTACCCAGTTGACCCATATTCGAACTTGACCTCGAAATCACCAAAACAAACTTTCAGACCAATTTCCAGGATACTTGGATCAAATCAGTAGCCACTAGAGTGATAACAAGATTTTTCTATTTTTAGCTCCGGTGACCTAGTTTTTTATGCCAGATAACCCATGTTCCAACTCATTCAAGCAATTACCTAGACAAGCATCCTGACCAAGTTTGATGATAATTGAGTAAGAAATGTGACCACTAGAATATTAACAAGTTTTTTCCATATTTGGGAAAGTATGACCTAGTTTTTGACCCCAGGTGACCCATATTCGAACTTGACCTAGAAATCATCAAAGAAAACTTTCAGACCAATTTTCAGGAAACTTTGATTAAAACAGTAGCCACTAGAGTGTTAACAAGATTTTTCTATTTTTAGCTCCGGTGACCTAGTTTTTCATTTGAAATGACCCTTGTTCGAACTTATCCGAGCAATTATCTAGACAAGCATCCTGACAAAGTTTGATGACAAATGAGTAAAAAAAGTGACCAATAGAGTATCAACAAGATTTTCCTTCTTTTTAGCTCCTGTGACCTAGTTTTTCATCCGAGATGACCCATGTTCGAACTCGTCCGTGCAATTACATAGACAAGCATCCTGACTAAGTTTGATGATGATTATGGCAAAAATGTGACCGCTAGAGTGTTAACAATGTTTTTCTTTTTGAAGCTCCGATGACCTAGTTTTTCATTCAAGAAACTCATCCGAGCTATCACATAGACAAGCATCCTGTCCAAGTTTAATGATGATTGAGGCAAAACTGTGACCGCTAGTGTGTTAACAAGGTTTTTCTATTTTTAGCTCCAGTGTATGGAGGGCGATCGTTGCCAAAATTCCAGACTTGTAATGTGTTCCTTTTGAAAACTGCTTTTGAAAATGCAAACATGTATGTCTAGCATTTTTTATTGCATTCGTGCACAGCAAATGATATGCCTCTTAATCCAATCTTTTAATTGAAGGCACCCGCTTTTAAATAACAAGTTTACATGTAAATCTTAACAACTGACCTAACATGGAGAACAACAACACATTTACAAGTTCGTATCTACCATTGCATATAATACATAAGCATGTTTACACACTTGTAGATATATATCTGTACCTGAAAAACACAAATGAAATGTAAAACTCGAATGCAGAAAATATAATTTAATAAAACGTGTTCCAGTCGTAGAACTACAACAGTACGTTTACACAGTTACATGTTTAAAATGACAAAAGTAGATTCACAAAGTTAAACGATTCTAAGTCATGCATGACGCCCCGCCTCTCTCTGAGTATTTACGATCTTCTATCACGGAAATGTACGGACAGGTATAATACCCGTCGCCTCTCTCCTATTTCTCAATAAAGTGAAGGAAAACACGGCGTCCATTCTAACTTTTTTTTTATTTCTATAAAAAGTCCAATATTATTGGTATCAAATGAAAGATTACTCCATAAGCTTTCTATTAGTGCCTCGGAAATAAAAATGAATTAAATAGATGTATTGAATTTTTAGGTTTTTTTACTCTGAAAATAACACTCTCGAATTGGTAAGAAAAACACGGCGTTCCCTCCAAACTTTTTTTTAAGTTCGTAATATATTTTGATAATTTTGGATTGAAATAAAAGTGTGCTTCATACGATTTATGATATATAATTATATAATGCCTAAAATTAAAAATGAATTAAATCAAACTGAATTAACTTTTCGTTAAAAAGTTTATCATGTTACTTTCTGTAAAATAGAGAAAATAAGAATCCCTAAAGAACGCTCAAAACGACAAAATTGAGAATGTTACAGGCCCGGTTTGATTGAGCCTGCTCATGGACGGTAATGGAAAGAGCAAGTTATCGTCCACGCCCCCTAGCACCGGCTTAAGCAAAATTCAACATGAACTGGTACAATTTTGAAACATCCGCAGATGTGTTAATATGGCGATTATCATGGAACCTTCAATGTGACACGTAAGTGCCATACCATGAAAAACGGCATATGATCCCCAAGTAAAAAAAAACACACTCTGAAATTCAGTAAGAAAAACATGGCGCCCCCTACTTACTTTTTTTATTTCTTGGTCAATTTTGATAATAAACAAGATCATCAAGGAAAGGCGGCGTTGATAATTTTAGACTCAAGTAAAAGAATCCTTTATGAACTTTCTAGTGATGCCTTAAAAATGAAAATTAATTATGTAGAAGTATTAAAAAAAATTGTTTCTAATTTATCGTTGTTTATTCTTTTTCTCTTAAATCCACACTCATATATTCGGAAAAAAATAACGTCGCTTCCTTTAGATACTTTATTCTAAAAGGAAATTGAATATTGAATGAAATTTAAGACCATAAGCTTTGAACAAGTATATTAAAAATCTGGAAACAAAGTGATCCCTCGGAAGCATTAATCACAACAAAATTACATAAGAATTGCAGATTCGGTTTAATTGAGTCTGCACATGAGGGATAATGAACAAGTGCAACATCCCTCACGCCCCCTAGCACTGGCTTGAACGGTACTCAATTCTCAACACTTAATAGCGCTGGCATCAATGATCCCGAAGGACCAGAAAAACACTGAAGTGAAGTACGGGGCAACTTTTTACAGCTGCCACACGGCACTTGACACCTGCTGTTATGAAGTATTAAAATCTGGAAACAAAGTGATCCCTCGGAAGCATTAATCACTACAAAATTACATAAGAATTGCAGACTCGGTTTGATTGAGTCTGTACATGAGGGATAATGAACAAGTGCAAAAAGTTTTTATAAATTCATACTGAAAATACCTTATTAAAGATTGTACATATGTGCTACGGATACGTATTTTCTTGATTTCGGAAAGGAAATCTCGGTGGCCGCTTTAAAATCCTATTTTTGCAAATACTTGCATAGGTTTTGTTGAAAATGAAATTTGTGCCAATACATTTTCAATGATACCAATAAGAATATTGGATGGTTTTTACATTATCAATAAAATTACTCCCTTGAAGTTGGTCATTGTTTCCCCTAAAAATTTCCAAATCGCCGATGTTTCTCAGGAGTATATGATAAACAAGATCAACAAGGAAAGGCGGCGCTCAATGAACGCAACCCTACATGACCCAGCAACAAGAACAAGTGGCAAGAAGCCCAGGCGGACCCCAAACAAAACACAGGACAGGGCACTAGGCATAGCACGGACAGGCTAATCACTAAAATGATAAATAATTTGTAACTGATAAGAACACGATGTTAAATAATAAGGTAATGCACAAGTTATCTTCACTATAAATGGTAAAATCAGCAATTTTCAAGTTATGTTGCTAGTGCCAAAACTTTTGTAACAAATGTAACATATATATGTTATGAAAAATGCCGTATGTTGTCCTTCTGTTTTATTTAAAAATATGGGAGAGGCGCCGTTTTATACCTGTCCGCAATAGAAGTTCGTAAATACTCCGAGAGGGGCGGGGCGTTATGCTTGACTTAAAATCGTTTAACTTTGTGAATCTACTTTTGTCATTTTAAACATGTTACTGTGTTAACGTACTCTTGTAGTTCTACAACTGGTAACACGTTTTCTTAAACTCTATTTTCCGTATTCGAGTTTTACATTTCATTTGTATATTACAGATCTATAAGTGTACAAACATGCGTATGTATTGCATGCAATGGAAGATACGAACTTGTAAATTTGTTGTCGTTTTAGATGTTAGGTCAGTTGTTACGATATATATGTAAACTTGTTATACCTTCAATTAAAAGATTGAATTAAGAGGCATACAATAAAAATGGTAGGCATACAAGTTCGCATTTTCAAAAGTCATTTTAAAAAGGAACACTTTACATGTCTGGAATTTTGGCAACGAACGCCCTCCATACCAGTGACCTTGTTTTTCATTTGAAATGACCCTTGTTCGAACTTATCCGAGCAATTATCTAGACAAGCATCCTGACAAATATGATAAACAAGATCGACAAGGAAGGGCGGCATTCAATGAACGCAGCCCCCACCCGACCCAGCAACAAGCGCCAGCGGCAAGGAGCCCAGGAGGACCCAAAAAAAACAAAAAACAAAAAAAACAGAAAACAGGACAGGGCACAAGGCAGAGTACGGGCAGGTACAAGTTTGATGACAAATGATAAATAGAGTATCAACAAGATTTTTCTATTTCTAGCCCCTGCTACCTAGTTTTTGACCGGAGATGACCAATATCCCTATTAAAACTTGAACTGGGTCCAAAGGACACGGATGCCCTTACTGACAACTGGTATATAGTGAAAAAATCAACAAAGGGACATAATTCGGTTAAATTTGGTCGCAGCAAAAATTCCTTCCTTAACTACCATCTACACATTAAGGTTGTTTATCCCTAAAAGTTTAAGCAAACTCTGCCATCCGGTTTAAGAGGAGTTGCGTTCACAAAAATTCTACAAAGTATATAGTGAAAAATCAACAAAGGGCCATAATTCTGTTAAATTTGGTCGCAGCAAAAATTCCTTCCTTTACTACCATCTACACATTAAGGTTGTTCATCCCTGGAAGTTTAAGAAAATCTGCCATCCGGTTTAAGAGGAGTTACGTTCACAAAAATTCTACAAAGTATATAGTGAAAAAATCAACAAAGGGCCAGAATTATATTAAATTTGGTCGCAGCAAAAATTCCTTCCTTAACTACCATCTACACATTAAGGTTGTTCATCCCTGGAAGTTTTAGGAAAATCTGCCCACCGGTTTAAGAGCAGTTGCGTTCACAAAAATTCTACAAAGTATATAGTGAAAAAATCAACAAAGGGCCATAATTCTGTTAAATTTGGTCGCAGCAAAATTCCTTTCTTAACTACCATCTACACATTAAGGTTGTTCAGCCCCAGAAGTTTAAGGAAAATCTGCCATCCGGTTTAAGTAAAGTTGCGTTCACAAGATTTTTGGACGTACGGACGGACGGACAAGTGCAACGCTATATGCTCCCAGTTTGTGGGGGCATAAAAAGATTGTTCTATTTTAAGCTCCTGTGACCTAGATTTTGACCGGAGATCACCCATATTCAAACTTGACCTAGAAATCATCAAAACATTTTTTTCTGACAAATTTCCAGGATATTTGGATAAAAACTGCTGCCACTAGAGTGTTAACAATATTTTTCTATTGTAAGCTAATGTGACCTAGTTTTGCACAGGATATGCCCATCTTCAAACTTGACCTAGAAATCATCAAAACAACCTTTCTGATCAATTTCCAGAAGATTTGGATCAAAACTGCAGCCACCACTTGTGTTAACAAGAATTTTCTATTTTTGGCTCCTGTGACCTAGTTTTTGACTGGAGATGACCAATTTTAAACATGACCTAGAATTTAACAAAGCAATCTTTCTGATTCCCGAATATTTAAATCAAAACGGCAAAAACTACGCCGAACATAGCCCCATCACTATACCTCACCCTGACCACTTCGTTGTCAGGTAAGCTCAAAACTATCCAATAATTCATTTGGGTTTTTTTTTCATTGTTGATTTTAATCTAGGGAAGACTTTTTATAGTTGTCTAAAAATTGGACTTTGTTGTCTCTTCGTGTTTTAGCTTCTTGCGGATTTTCGAGGCAAAACAGGCGGAAATATGACATAAAATATGTCGTATATTCGCATTCAATCTGTCATATTTTTGCTTTTTCACATTCAAAATACAGAAATGCGAAAACACATAGAGACCACAAAGAATAACGTTTTCGTCTCTTTGCATTTTTGCTTTTTCACATTATTTTATTTTCAAATTGTTGCATTTATGCTTTTTCGCATTGTTACATTGTTAAATTTTTGCATTGTAACAGTTTCTCATTTAGCGTTCATTGTTGTTTATGTACATGGAGACAGCAAATACATTGCACATATGCCAAAACAACAATGGTCGACTTTAGTGACTACCATAGTACCCTTTTTCAATAAATTGTCATGTGATTGTTTTCCGACAGCTTTGCATTTATTACAAAAAATAAACTTAATAGTGTCACATTGAAGGTTCCATGATAACCGCCGTATGAACACATCTGCGGATGTTTCTAAATTCAAAGTTTTACTATTTCATGTTTTAATGTTGAAATCTGCTTAAGCCGGTGCTAGGGGGCGTGGACGGTAACTTGCACTTTCCAGTACCGTCCATGAACAGGCTCAATCAAACCGAGCCTGCAACATTTTCTATATTGCCGTGTTGGGCTCTCTTTAGGGATTCTGTATTTATCTATTTTAATATGCGAGAATACGAAAAAGTTAAAAATACAAGCAAAAGCACAACATAGCGAAAAAGTCGAAATTCAAAAATACCAAAAAGCAAAAACACTACAAGTAAAATATCAACAATGCCAAAACGCGAGAATACGACATATGAAATGCAAATAAACGACAGAACTTACGTGTTGCATTGCAGCCTTTTATCTGCGTTTTTTCACCTCAAAAATATGAAAAACTCGAAAACACGAAGAGTCAGCTTTGTCGTCCATTTGTGTTTACCGATTTTTGCATTTTGAAGTCAAAGGGAACCAATCGCATGGCGTAAATCAGCAACAATTCCTTTTGTATAATTTATATTAACTTAAAATTTATTAATACGCAGGAGATGTTAAATTTTTAAGAACATATCCCACGTTGTTAATTCTTTTAATGTAATGCTTTATAATTTTTGTCCGGGACATATGTCAGATAGTATTGGTTATATCACCTTGAGATTTGACAACTTGATTTATCTAATTAAGCAAACCTCTAATAATCACTGCGGTATACTGTACCCCGGATATTGCTTGATATTATGAGGACTTTCATCCTATTTCGCGACTTTGAACGGGGAACAAAGGTAAGTTCAAGGACGATATTTTACAATCTAATGGCTATTTCATTTATCTAAAAGGGGTTTATATATCTAGATGTATTTTTGTAGCTCTAAAGGACATCAAAGTATAACAGGTATTTGTACAATTGATTAAACTATACCTAAACGATCGGCTGCTCACTAGAAAATACTGATTTCGATACTGTAGAATTATTAGAAATTATTTTATTACCAAGATAAAAAATTGAATTAAGCAATTTGTTTATTTATAATCCAGGTATGCTTAGTCCAAATGTCAGGCAAAAAGTGTGAAATTACAAAAAGATACAATCCAAAAAAGATGCAAGAACGTCTTCCAAGTATTGATTTTAAGTGTACAGAGTATTGCAAAATAACCCAACTTAAGTGTACAGTGTATCGCAAAACGGAATGAGCAAATTAGAATGGAAAAGCGATAGTTTTGTCTAATTATTACGTCTTTTTATCCATGCCATTTTATTTTACTATTAACGTACTGTCAAATATTTCGTATTCAACAATGTATTTTCAGTGTTATAACTGTTCTTATATTTTGTATATTTCTGCAGTTTTATTGATAGAAGTCACATTGGTTCGAATCCTGAGTGGATCGAATTCTTTATATTAGTAAGCTTCACAGCAAGCTGGCAAATGTTTGTTGATTTTTCTGAAATACTGAAAGAGGCGAATATTAGATTTTCTTCCACTCACCAAAAAGCTGCAAGACTAGTCTCTATATGAACTTTTGTATTTTGTGCCATTAAACATGAACACTAACCAGTTAGTTAAATGTGATAAAATATAGTACAAAATGGCGTTCTCAGTTGCATACTCTGTAAATTAATGATATATCAGTTTAATCTGATTCGTTTACTTTGACCTTTACATGCAGTATAATTCCATAAATGCCGAATGGGCAGATCTTATTTAAAAAGATTCTTGCCACTGACAAATTCTTAGATTAAGCATCATAAGTTGACAGTTGTGTTCTTCTTTTTTATTTTTTCACATTTGTGAATAACATTACTCCTTACCATTACAATATAGTTTATATATACGTATATAATAGTAAGAAATATTACATACTTAACGATTAACGCAAATAAAAGCATATGTCGTGCTTTGAGGGTACCTTTGTGTTAAAAAATGAGAGGGTACCTGTGATATAAAAATTCAAAAGCCGTGCCGCTGCAAAACCGATGGGTAGGGTGTGTTTATGAATTTTACATTTATTTTTGACAATTTACTGCCATTTGCCCAAAGATGATATGTTAATGAACATATTAATTTAGATATGTATGATGCATATAATCAAAGTATGATAAACAAGATCAACAAGGAAAGGCGGCGTTCAATAAACGCAAGCCACAGGTTCATTTCAGCCCAAAAAATATGTCGAGGTGATGGGCAAGGCAAGACATGTCGATTTTTTGTAGCTTATTGTGAAGTTGCTATACATGAAAAACGGACACATGGCAAATCAGCACATAAATAAAACATTCTAGTGTTCCGTTTATACATATTTTCAACGTGTCATACCTCCTTTCCTGATAACAATGAAATTTAACTGGATTGTTATCCATCGCTGGTGTTTTTTTAGCAGAGAATGACCTGTGCTTATGCAAAGAGGGTACCGTTTGAGCAGATTTCGCAAAGAGGGTACCGATATGGATATGCACCGTGGTTACACTAAAGAGCAATAATCATGACACCGGCGAGCAACTCCAACGCAATACTCTATTCTCAGAATGCGCTGTCATCTGAGATTATATTGTTGATTGAGCATTTACAACATAAACATTATCATCGTTATCACAGTTCACTAGATTCAAGTATTTCCTTTTAAGGAAGTATATGTAACAAAAACTGGGGTCAAAATTGTGCTCGCCCCATTGGGTCATTTATTTTCTTACAAATATGTATATAGTAAATACCAAAAAAAAACTTCTTAAAACATAAAGAGCTAGAGCTTTTAGCATGAAACATCTTCTAGTGGATGTCTACCAAGTTTTTTTTTTTAAACAAAAGCCTTGGGGTCAAAATTGGTCCTGCCCCAGGGGGTCAATGGTTTTTCTTATATGTCTATAGTTAAAAAATCTTCTTAAAAGCCAAAGAGCTAAATCTTAGATACAAATGTATTTAGTATGAAAACATCTTCTTGTTTGTGTCTACTATGTTTGTCCAAGAAAAAGCCATCGGGTCAAAACCGGCCCGGCACCAATGCGTCATTGATTATCCTTACATGTATATAGAAGAAAAAAAAGGATATTCTTTTATTAAACTGCAGAGGCTTTAGCTGTTTTAACTGATGTTTGTCCAAGTAATTTCACGGACGACTTCGACCCTGGAGCAGTCCGGATGTGAAAGTAGTTCACAGGAGTTAAAAATAGAAGGATCTTATTAACACTCTAGGGACAACTGTTTTTATCAAATTTCAAATACCCAGGAAAATGGTCAATATTTTGTTTTGATGATTTCTTGCTCAATTTTAAATATATGTCGCCTAGGGTCAAAAAAGTCTTATAGCCCAAACATGGAAAAATCTTGATAACACACTTTAGGAGATTGTTTCAAGCTCAAGTTTGAATACGAGTTAAACGGGGTCAATAACTAGGTAACAGAGCCCAAATATGCTTCTAGAGCAAACATTTTCAGTCCAAATATCCTGAAAAATTGTAAGAAGGTTATGTTGCTGATTTTAAGCTCAAGTTTGAACATGGGTCATACCTCGGCGAAATTCATGGTCATTTAACAATGAACTACCATGAACTACAATGGTATTTCATGGTCCTGTAACCATAAACTACCATAGTAGACAATGTTTTGTTAAATGGCACCACATCTTTCAATAGTCACCGAACCATGGTTGCTAACACCATAGTCTATCATTAAATAACATTGTAGATCATGTGTATATTTTGCTTGTGTTTGCATCTTTATCAGTGTTTAATCCATAATGTTTGCGAAATCCATTTGTGAAATATTAAAACTGGATGTTAGGAAACATGTTAGTGTGACGGAAATGTACTTTATAGTAAATTTGATTGCCTCCCCTTTCTATAAGATCGCCATTTGTATTAAAAAATAAATAAAGTAATCTATTAAATTTGACATGATTTAAAGAGTAGGTATTTTAGGTATTTTTACTATCAAATGTGTATAATTTTAGGGTATCCATCAAAGTGTTTATATTTGAAATTGTTTATCTGTTACTGAAAATAGTTTGTAAGAAAAGTCAATTCTATTAACAGACGCTTATAGGGTTTAGTTAAAATCAGTTTTAGGAAACGTTTTATTATTTTAGCCTATCAAAATCATTGTTTTTATTCACTGCGGTGATGATGGTTCACAGGCATATAAATAGAGCGAGTTCAGTGTAAAAATTCAGTCTAGTCCTGTCCGTTGGAGAGTGGAAACGAATTCATAAATACTTACTGGTACGCAAAAATCTCAGATTTCTGGTACTAAGGACGTTTTATGGTTGTCTGATAATTCAGCATATTTTTTCTGCTCTAAATTGTTTACGGTATCATTTTAAGTATTACAAAAAAACATATTACCTCGTGAAATATGTAATATAAACCATTCCTAGTAATTTAAAGACCAAACAATGCATATGCTTTGGACGAGGTTTAGAGTGTTCAATGTGTCTGTATCTCAATACAGAGGTCATGAGTTCGAGTCCTACTTAGGACACGACCATATTCCTCATTTAGTATTCAGAAAGCTAACTCGAAATAACCTTCAAACCTCAAACACAATTTTACTTTAATACGTATATTTAAATTAAACTAAAGACAATGTTATAAGGTAATGTATGCAATCTTAAAACTGTTTGTAAGTAAAGCGCAGAACCAAGCCTGCAACATTTTCAATTTTGCCGTGTTGGGCTTTCTTTGGGGATTCTTATTTTCTCTATTTTATTTAAAGGCACTTTATGCTTCGAAAATAGTTTCATGTCTTACAAAAAAAACTTTTTTTATTTATTGTATACTTTTATTGTTTCTAAAATGTTTCTCATTAGCCAATTGAGATTACGCCGCCTGTCATTCAAACTGACTGGGGTCACACAGAGATAAGCCAATCAGAAATCGTAATCAGTTCCGCGTTAAGATGCATGCAAAGTCCACCATTTTCATTAGACAAGCTACTTGTTTCAGACAATAGTGCAGAAGTAATTTAGATTGAAATTATTTTAATTTTCTGACAATATAAAACTTTTTTTATCGATATAAATTAAGGTACCAAATATTGGAATTTTCGCGCGTTTCGCTAGTATAGCGCGAAAATACTGTCTTTACGTTGCGTTTAGTTTTGTGAGAAGTATATTTAAGTGAGTAAATGTATTGCACGTGAAAATGAGAAAAGTGTAATGTTTTGGGATGTTTACCGAAAAGCGAATCAGTCTACCAGACACATTTGTTTAGTAAAGACGTACAAAATTAAATTGATGAGTTTGGGTGACCACGAGGCAGAAAATGGGCAATAAAGAGAGAGGAAAATGATCTGTTGAGTAGAAGGAACGAGCTTGAAGACTTGTTTTCTAGCGGATCGACTAACGCAGACGCAGCCAGAAAGTTATTGAAGGTATGGACATTTTAGGGTACCGTCAAAAATTATGAAATTGGCCGATTCTAGCGACCTAGGATGGCGTGTGGTTAAAGAATATGGAACGCATCCACTTGCAGAAGGATCCGATGACGAAAAGAAAATGCATCGAGCACATGGATGCGACGGCTACAACGTCTGTTCCAGCTCCAGTTGGCGTTCGGATTCAGACAATCAGGTGAAAACCAGGGCTTTGTTTCCGTAGCGGGAGGCCAGGTCATTGACAGGCAGTTTGCAAGGTCAAGGTTACAGAGGCGAATGATTCAAGTGTTAGCCAGTTAAGTAAATTTTTTTGTTCAGAAAAAATATCAGATTTTGTTATAGTAAAAGAGCAAAACATTAACAGTCAAAGTACAAGTTATGTAGAAACAAGTGTTATGACCCCTGTTGGCCGATTTAGAGATAATATTACACATTGAAAAAGGGGAAACGCAGGTAATTTTATAATAGACATTATTGAATATGGCTATAAGTTGCCCTTTAAAGTAAATCCTGAAAAAGCACATTTAAAAACAACAAGGTCGCTAGAGATAATGCTCAGATTGTAACATCTGAGATAAATAAAATATGATAAACAAGATCAACAAGGAAAGGCGGCGTTCAATGAACGCAACCCCCATATGATCCAGCAACAAGAACCAGTGGCAATGAGCCCAGGCGGACCCCTAACAAAATCAGGGCAGGGCAAAGACAGAGCACGGCCAGGTTAATCATTAAATGATAAATAAATTGTAACTGATTAGAAATTCAAAGAAAGAATAATAGGCCCACAAAGGGGAAGGGGACAGGGGAGGGGGGGGGGGGTTAATCAAAGAAATAAAAACTACAGGTAATGGGGAAGATACTTACCGTAGACGAGAAAACAACAAGGGACACAAGCAAAAGTGTTGCAAAAGTGTTGCTGTTGCAAAAAGGTTGCATATCTGTGGCGAAAAAGGTTCCACATGTTGTTATTTCATTAGCAGTAGCATTTAGCAGGTCAGGTAAAAAAATCTGGAAACAAAGTGATCCCTCGGAAGCATTAATCACAACAAAATTACATAAGAATTGCAGACTCGGTTTAATTGAGTTTGAACATGTGGGATAATGAATAAGTGCAACATCCCTCACGCCCCCCGAGTACCGCTTGTAGGTAAGCCGCGTTTGGTATTAGACTGCAGGCATATAAATATGTCATTGTTTAGATATAAATGTACTTTTGACGATCAGTCGGTTGCTAAGCAGCTGTTTAAAAAAAGACATTTGTTTTATTTTCGTTCGATTTAAAGAGCGCCTATCACCATATAATGATACTTGATTCTCATCGTACCTTTTTAGGTTTCGAGTGGGATGGAAAGTTTTATGTTTTCCACGTTTTACCATTTGGTATTTCTGCAGCAGGTTACATATTCACGAATGTGATGAGAGCTGTTGTAAAACACTGGCGTTCCAAATGACAAAATATTATAGTTTTTCTTGACGATGGTCTGGGTGGAGACGTGACATTTGATAAAGCTTTGTCTTTCAGTAAATTCATTAAAGCTGATTTACAGCTGTTCTGTTTTCTTTTAGCAGAAGATAATTATCCCCCGCCCAAAAGGCGGCGGGGGATATAGAAATAGTCTCCGTCCGTCCGACCTTCCGTCCTTCCGTCCGACATTTTTGTCCGGAGCATATCTCTAAAAGTATTTGAGTTATCAACTTGAAACTTCATAGGTGGATAGACCTCATTGAGGAGGAGTGCAGTGCACAAGAATGATAACTACCTTGCATGATTTTTGAGTAATTGCCCTTTGTTATTCTTCAAAATTGATTTTTGTCCAGAGCATAACTCCAAAAGCCCATGAGATATCAACATGAAACTTCATAGGTGCATAGATCTCACTCAGGAGGTGTTCAGTGCACAAGAATGATAAATCTACCTTTCATAATTTTTGAGTTATTGCCCTTTGTTATTTTTCATACTTAATTTTTCACCAGAGTGGAGCATAACTCAAAAGTGTTTGAGATATCAACATGAAATGTCATAGGTGGATACATCTTATTGAGGAGGAATGTTGTGCGCAAGAATGATAACTCTTCCCTATACATTTTTTGAGTTATTGCCCTTTGTTCTTTTTCATGCTATTTTGTCCAGAGCTTATCTCAAAAAGTATTTGAGGTATCAACTTGAAACTTCAAAGGTGGATGGATCTCATTGAGGAGGAGTGCAGTGCTTAAAAATGATAACTCTACCCTGCATTATTTTTGAGTTTTTGCCCTTTGTTATTTTTCAAAATTAATTTTTGTCCAGAGCATAACTCAAAAAGCCTTTGAGATATCAAAATGAAACTTCATAGGTGCATAGATCTCACTCAGGAGGTGTGCAGTGCACAAGAATGACTCTTACTTTTATAATATTTGAATTATTGACCTTTGTTTTTTTTTCAAAAATTAATTTTTCACCCGAGTGGAGCATAACTCAAAAGTGTTTGAGATATCAACATGAAATGTCATAGGTGGATAGATCTTATTGAGGAGGAATGTTGTGCGCAAGAATGATAACTCTTCCCTATACAATTTTTGAGTTATTGCCCTTTGTTCTTTTTCATACTATTTTGTCCAGAGCTTATCTCAAAAAGTATTTGAGGTATCAACTTGAAACTTAGTTTAATAATATTTTATTGTATAAATATACACACAATATACAATTAAATAATTTTACAGACATAATCAAGTGTACATACAAAAGGGTTGGGCCAAAAGTTCTAACAACATTATCGTGGGCCCTTCCCTGAGGTTAGTCAGAATTAAGTTTATACTATTTGAATAAATTTGTGTGATATCAAATAATTATCAATTTCAGTTTTAAGTAATTTTCAGATACTAATTTTCATGAACTAATTTTAACAAATGTTTTAATGTTCAAATGTTGTGCGCAAGAATGATAACTCTTACCTATACAATTTTTGAGTTATTGCCCTTTGTTCTTTTTCATACTATTTTGTCCAGAGCTTATCTCAAAAAGTATTTGAGGTATCAACTTGAAACTTCAAAGGTGGATGGATCTCATTGAGGAGGAGTGCAGTGCTTAAGAATGATAACTCTACCCTGCATTATTTTTGAGTTTTTGCCCTTTGTTATTTTTCAAAATTAATTTTTGTCCAGAGCATAATTCAAAAAGCCTTTGAGATATCAAAATGAAACTTCATAGGTGCATAGATCTCACTCAGGAGGTGTGCACTGCACAAGAATGACTCTACCTTTTATAATTTTTGAGTTATTGCCCTTTGTTCTTTTTCATACATAATTTTTTTACCCGAGTGGAGCATAACTCAAAAGTGTTTTAGATGTCAACATGAAATGTCATAGGTGGATAGATTTTATTGAGGAGGAATGCTGTGCGCAAGAATGATAACTCTTCCCTGTACAATTTTGGAGTTATTGCCCTTTGTTCTTTTTCATACTATTTTGTCCTGAGCTTAAAACAAAAAGTATTTGAGGTATCAACTTGAAACTGCATAGGTGGATAGACTTCATTGAGGAGGAGTGCAGTGCTTAAGAATGATAACTCTACCTTGCATGATTTTTGAGTTATTGCCCTTTTTTATTTTTTAAAATTGATTTTTGTCCAGAGCATAACTCCAAAAGCCTATGAGATATCAACATGAAACTTCATAGGTGCATAGATCTCACTCAGGAGGTGTGCAGTGCACAAGAATGATAACTCTACCTTTCATAATTTTTGAGTTATTGCCCTTTGTTATTTTTCATACTTAATTTTTCACCTGAGTGGAGCATAACTCAAAAGTGTTTGAGATATCAACATGAAATGTCATAGGTGGATACATCTTATTGAGGAGGAATGTTGTGGGCAAGAATGATAACTCTTCCCTATACAATTTTTGAGTTATTGCCCTTTGTTCTTTTTCATACTATTTTGTCCAGAGCTTATCTCAAAAACTATTTGAGGTATCAACTTGAAACTTCAAAGGTGGATGGATCTCATTGAGGAGGAGTGCAGTGCTTAAGAATGATAACTCTACCCTGCATTATTTTTGAGTTATTGCCCTTTGTTATTTTTCAAAACTAATTTTTGTCCAGAGCATAACTCAAAAAGCCTTTGAGATATCAAAATGAAACTTCATAGGTGCATAGATCTCACTCAGGAGGTGGGCAGTGCACAAAAATGACTCTTACTTTTATAATATTTGAGTTATTGCCCTTTGTTATTTTTCATACATAATTTTTCACCCGAGTGGAGCATAACTCAAAAGTGTTTGAGATATCAACATGAAATGTCATAGGTGGATAGATCTTATTGAGGTGGAATGTTGTGCGCAAGAATGATAACTCTTCCGTATACAATTTTGGAGTTATTGCCCTTTGTTCTTTTTCATACTATTTTGTCCAGAGCTTATCTCAAAAAGTATTTGAGGTATCAACATGAAACTTCAAAGGTGGATGGATCTCATTGAGGAGGAGTGCAGTGCTTAAGAATGATAACTCTACCCTGCATTATTTTTAAGTTATTGCCCTTTATTATTTTTCAAAATTAATTTTTGTCCAGAGCATAATTCAAAAAGCCTTTGAGATATCAAAATGAAACTTCATAGGTGCATAGATCTCACTCAGGAGGTGTGCACTGCACAAGAATGACTCTACCTTTTATAATTTTTGAGTTATTGCCCTTTGTTATTTTTCATACATAATTTTTCACCCGAGTGGAGCATAACTCAAAAGTGTTTGAGATGTCAACATGAAATGTCATAGGTGGATAGATTTTATTGAGGAGGAATGCTGTGCAAAAGAATGATAACTCTTCCCTGTACAATTTTTGAGTTATTGCCCTTTGTTCTTTTTCATACTATTTTGTCCTGAGCTTATAACAAAAAGTATTTGAGGTATCAACTTGAAACTTCATAGGTGGATAGACCTCATTGAGGAGGAGTGCAGTGCACAAGAATGATAACTCTACCTTGCATGATTTTTGAGTTATTGCCATTTGTTATTTTTCAAAATTGATTTTTGTCCAGAGCATAACTCAAAAAGCCTTTTAGATATCAACATGAAACTTCATAGGTGCATAGATCTCACTCAGGAGGTGTGCAGTGCACAAGAATGATAACTCTGCCTTTCATAATTTTTGAGTTATTGCCCTTTGTTATTTTTAATACTTAATTTTTCACCTGAGTGGAGCATAACTCAAAAGTGTTTGAGATATCAACATGAAATGTCATAGGTGGATACATCTTATTGAGGAGGAATGTTGTGCGCAAGAATGATAACTCTTCCCTATACAATTTTTGAGTTATTGCCCTTTGTTCTTTTTCATACTCTTTTGTCCAGAGCTTATCTCAAAAAGTATTTGAGGTATCAACTTGAAACTTCAAAGGTGGATGGATCTCATTGAGGAGGAATGCAGTGCTTAAGAATGATAACTCTACCCTGCATTGTCTTTGAGTTATTGCCCTTTGTTATTTTTCAAAATTGATTTTTGTCCAGAGCATAACTCAAAAAGCTTTTGAGATATCAAAATGAAACTTCATAGGTGCATAGATCTCACTCAGGAGGTGTGCACTGCACAAGAATGACTCTAACTTTTATAATTTTTGAGTTATTGCCCTTTGTTATTTTTCATACATAATTTTTCACCTGAGTGGAGCATAACTCAAAAGTGTTTGAGATATCAACATGAAATGTCATAGGTGGATAGATCGTATTGAGGAGGAATGTTGTGCGCAAGAATGATAACTCTTCCCTGTACAATTTTGGAGTTATTGCCCTTTGTTCTTTTTCATACTATTTTGTCCAGAGCTTATCTCAAAAAGTATTTGAGGTATCAACTTGAAACTTCAAAGGTGGATGGATCTCATTGAGGAGGAGTGCAGTGCTTAAGAATGATAACTCTACCCTGCATTATTTTTTAGGTATTGCCCTTTGTTACTTTTCAAAATTAATTTTTGTCCAGAGCATAACTCAAAAAGCCTTTGAGATATCAAAATGAAACTTCATAGGTGCATAGATCTCACTCAGGAGGTGTGCACTGTACTAGAATGACTCTACCTTTCATAATTTTTGAGTTATTGCCCTTTGTTATTTTTCATACTTAATTTTTCACCTGAGTGGAGCATAACTCAAAAGTGTTTGAGATATCAACATGAAATGTCATAGGTGGATACATCTTATTGAGGAGGAATGTTGTGCGCAAGAAATGATAACTCTTCCTATACAATTTTTGAGTTATTGCCCTTTTGTTCTTTTTTCATACTCTTTTGTCCAGAGCTTATCTCAAAAAGTATTTGAGGTATCAACTTGAAACTTCAAGGTGGATGGATCTCATTGAGGAGGAATGCAGTGCTTAAGAATGATAACTCTACCCTGCATTGTCTTTTGAGTTATGCCCTTTGTTATTTTTCAAAATTGATTTTTGTA